>NW_020664583.1:7519936-7569039 GCF_002925995.2 Terrapene triunguis
CCTGCGCCCACGGAGCCCGGGGGGGAAGTGCCCGGCCGGCGGCTCAGGGTCCGAAGGCATGGGGGCTGCCCGAAGCCGGTAGCCCTCGGGCAGCTCGGCTTTAAATAGAGCCGAAGAGTCAAGGTAAGGAGCACAGCAGCCGCGGGAGGGGAAGTGCCCGGCCGGCGGTATTTTTCCCGGACATGTTCAGCTTTTTGGCAATTCCCCCCCGGACGGGGGTTTGATTACCAAAAAGCCGGACATGTCCGGAAAAAAACAGACGTATGGTAACCCTAATTAAGTGATAACACAATATGCTTGGCTTTGTATTGTTAACCTCTCAATTTTTCGCAATATCCTGTTAGCCATCTTTATTGCTGCAGTATGCAGGACTGAGAATTTAAATAATGGTTCTATCAATATTGCTAGAACCTTTTTCTTTTACCTTTATAAACAAATTCAGCATCATTTACATTATGATTAACTTGGGTATTATTTATGCCTAAGTGTGTCACTTTACATTTAGCAACATAACATTTTTTGTTCCTTCTCTGAGCCCTTTTCAAGATTACTTTGTGAAAGAGCTACATTCTAGTTACATCTCTTCTTGGGTCTAAGGCAAGTTTCTCTTTTTCTCCCTTTCTCTGGGTTGTTTCTTCTTCTTAAAGGACTCCATCAAATTTGGCTGCTTCCAAACTGACAGGTCCTTCCTCTCAGGGTAAAGGCAGTGTTGGTGATGAGAGAAATTCTACTAACAAATATTACCGGTAAGTAAATTGTCTGTTTTGGTGTGGATGCCATCCAGTTAGTTTATTTTTTATTTATTTATTTTGGCTGGCTGTCATTTGGAAATGTTATAGTCAAAGCTTTTTTCTGAAATTTGGAGTGTGTTTTTTAAATGAACTCTCAAGCTTAATGACCTAGGTACACAACAATTAAAATATCAGATTTAATAATCCCTCCTTCCCAAATAGCATAGTTTAATAAGTTATTTACTCTAAATTGTTCTTTATTATTTTTAGAGTTTTACTTAAATTTTGTTAAATTTGTATCATAGTTGATTTAACATTTATTTCCTTGGAAATGTTCCAAAGAACAGCATCTTATATTTCATTACAAAACTAGTCATGTTAAAAGTATCAAAGATACGTATTGCAACTCAAAAAATATTTGTGAATAATTTTAAAGTAATTTTTAAAAATGTAAAACTAAAGAACAAGGAAAGGCAAAATGGAGGCGAAAACCCTTAAAGGAAAAGGGATGCATTCGGAATACTGTTCCAGGGGACTCAATCAGTTGTCACAATTACGTGGGGTATTCTGCCCTGTTCATCACTCAAGAGTTCTGTGGCCTGGTATATTAAACACGATCAGTGGCCTCTTGTCACTCCCACAAAGTAACAAGAAAATCATGCCTTGGTGGGTGCTTTCTAATTGTTCATCTTGAACTGTTTTTCATTATGAATGGTAAATATTAAGAGTAGTGCAGAGGGCATTGAGTAGACTAAGCTTTAACTTCCCTATTGCAGTAGTTCTCCAACTTTTTGACTTGGTGGAGCACTTTATAAAATAGATGATATCATGGGCCATTGTCCTCTGCTAACTTTCCATCTTTTCTTGGGTTAGTCCAGTCTGCTCTTCTGGTGGTGGTTCTGTGGACTGCTAACATGACCTTCATATTCCACCAATTGTCCACAGAACATAACTAAACAGTAGTTTGATGTATACATTGCTTTTCTTTTTACTTTTAAAGTAACAAAAGATCAGTCCAAGGGGATCGTTTATCTGCAATAACCATGGCATTGCAATATGGATCAGAAAGTGATGAGGATGCTGCTTTGGCTGGTAGGAGTTAATACCTCACTTGTACCAATTTTAGTTTATTAAAATTTACGGAACGATTGCGAGATACTGACTTATTCAGATGTCTGTATGATACTTCCTTTGCTACTTTTCTGGACACTGCTGTTCCCAGATTATTTTTCATAGTTTCCAATGCTGGTCACTGGTTGCTAGAAGTGTAGATGAAATGTGCAGTTGGCAAGTGAAGGAAAGCCAAAATAACTTACTGCTTTGATTTTGATTTTTGTTGCATTGCAGTCCATCAAAGCTTTATACACTGGGAAAAGTGTTGCTTGTTTTATATATCGTTGTGTTAAATTAGAAAAGACACTGGATACTCTTCTAGTATTGAATAGAGAAAAATAGATTCTTACAAGTTCACAGGTCATCTAACTTTATTCGTAGTAAAATGTTTTATTTTATTTTATTTATTAAGTTTTACTGTTGGTCTTAAATACAATGCTTAGACAATCCTCTCTTACATATTCTAACTTCTGGCACCAATATAAACACTTGAAATCACAGCTATTCCTTAAAAGGATAGCAAAAGATACTAGGTCTTATATTAACATAGCCGGGTGGAATTCTTAAGGTTACCTAAAACTTCAGCAGCAGGGCTCTTTGTGTTTGAAGTGATATGATGACAGCTCGCCCATCTCTATATTAGATATTTTTACATTTTTAAAAAAATCTACTAATAGTGTATAATAAACAATTGCAAAATCTTGCAAATAAGTGAATATTAACATAAAACGTAAACGAATGTCTTTAATATAGTCATCCTGTTTACTTTTCTCATAATCAGCCTTTTTTAGCACCTTAACATTAGCATAAAAAAGTTGTACTAAATCCATGTACATTGGTCATGACCTTTAAAATATATCTCCCCAAAGGAGGCTATTTTATTCTTTTTATTACCCTTTTTCCTAATTTTTCTAGTAAACTTCTCAGTACTCTGTTCCAAAACAGTTTCCTCAGTTTTCTTTTATCTGAGTTTTGTTTTTGTTTGCTATTTAGTTTGGAGGTCCTCTTATTTCATTGTTGTATGGAACACCCAGCGTACATATTTACATATAATACATTATTATTCTTTTATTGAGAAATCAAAGGTTTTTTTTACAAGTCTTTAGACTAGAGAAGGTATCTGGTCAAATGATTGTCAATATCAAAATAATATGAAACTGGGACATGCCAGATTAGCTTGTTTTTTCTGACATAATACAATGGGGTAGATTGATTTCTATCAGTGGTTTATATCAGCAAGCAGGGAACCTTTATATAAATCTATTTTACTGTTCATTTGCATTTGTACTTTTTAATTATTTTCCTGGAGAAGCTGATTCTCAATACTTAGCACTGTATCTATAGATCTTTCTTTAAGCAGTTATATATTCAGTTTCTTAAGTTTTACAGTTTTTTATATTAGACAATGGTAAATGACCCATTCCTTATTTTCTGATGATTAATTTTTCACTTCTGATTTGTGTCCAGCTGAATTACAATTTCCTTACAAATTCAATTAAAACTGCACAAAAACAATATTTTAAAATGGAGTTTTATTAGTTAAATAAAACTACCTTAAATATGCTGGTTACATAATTTTTTCTTATCAAAACAGGTTTTGCGTTTAAAACTAACTGATTTATTAAACAAAAGATTATCTGTAGTTAGTGAATTGAAATGATTGGTTTTTGGCCCCCAGGTCCTTCAAGATTTTAGAACTAATAGATCGCATCTTCTCTCACACCTAATTTTTAATTGTACACTGGAAGAGGAAAAACAAGCTTTCCTGCTTTAACTCCCATTATGTTTCTCAACTTTGAATGAGCTAGTCATTGAACTTCTGAACCAGGTGAATAAACTGAAATGAAAAAAATATTTTCTGCACTTTCAGAAGAGGCTGTTGTTGTCAAAAGCTTGTTTAGCACTTAAACATTGGTTGTAGGTGCTTGGCCAGTGATTTCACCAGTTCACTGGTTTGACTTTCTTTAAAACTTCATCCGCAAACATGTACTGCTTGAATATCATTTATTTTATATAATTCAAATCAGTTTTAATAAATTACAGTAAGCTTATACCTTAACATAGGTTGTCATAATTTCAACTTTAATTTTAAGTAGGTTTATTTTTAAAAGAAAAATGTATTTAATTTTTTAAAAAATCAATTTTTAATTTTTTTTAAAATTCACTGAATTTTATGCACCCTGCAACACAAACACAAATGTTCTTGGTAACATTTTCTAAAATGTTACCAAGAACCTGAAACAGGCCTTTCTCAGAGGCTTTTTATAGCCTTCCAATAAGTAGTTTAGTGTCCTAAGGGAAAGTAGGTCTAATTAGTGCTCGGGGTCGTTTTGGTTTTTTATTGTTGTGCCCACACAGTAAGGGTGATCATCTGTCTATAGTAACTCATAGCTTATAGTTGTTTTAGATGGAGAGGCTGGGCTGTTGGTTCTGTCACACTCTGCAGAAGATGCTTAGTGAGAATTTGTCACAGTCTTTCTCCATCCCCTTCCAAATGTTCTTGCTGAGCATTCACCAGCCAACGCAACCTATTTAATTTGCTGACTGGGAAGGGGAAAGAGAAAGGACCACTGTCATTTAAAAAAATGTTTAACAGAACGAACCATTTTCTATCTGTGCTACAGATAGATTTAAAATTCTTTGGATTTATATTGCTAATTCTTTCATTCACTTTTACCATTTATGTCATTAGTTTACTTAAGCTTTTATCTCTGCTTGGAGAATAAAAATGAACCAGCCTGTTTCACTCTTCACTTTATGCATGGGTGCTCATGCACATCAAAATGCGACTGTATCTTGGGTTTAAAACATTGCAGGGTAATTTTTTTGTTTTTGTTTCAAAAAAATGTTTTTATTTT
The DNA here is from genome assembly GCF_002925995.2 of Terrapene triunguis. Classification (NCBI taxonomy): domain Eukaryota; kingdom Metazoa; phylum Chordata; order Testudines; family Emydidae; genus Terrapene; species Terrapene triunguis. Next base: position 7,524,639 of record NW_020664583.1, read on the forward strand.
AATTAAAATAAACAAATTAATGGAAACATTACTACTCATCTTAGGTTTTACAAAAAATTAATTTTACAGAAGTAAATTGTGCGCTTGATTTCACTTGACAATGTCCTCTGAATTATTTGCAGTTATTACCCTGGTTATTATTAAAGGGTGGATACTGGAGAGGAGTGTTTTAGTTTTAAAACTTTTAGCTGCACAGGTTAGTGGCATACATATTCATTGTTAGGTCTGTTGCCTTTATTTCTCAAAGGTGGGATAGGGTAAACTGTTTTAGTTGTCTGTTCCACATTAGTAGTGAGCCTCTCTTTGAAGCCACTGCATATCTTACAGAGGTGTGCCCTCCTACTCCCTTGTGTCTGAGTAGTCTGGGAGTTGTCATGCAGCTGAACACTCCTGCGGACCATCAGTTTCAGATTGGAAAGGAAAGATAACACTAGTGTGTCATGTGAACTGGCTGGCTACTGACTTGTCATTTGTTTAATATCTCTTTGCTTAAATGGGATAGAAAGCTGAAACATGGTCAGGCTATGCTGAACCGTAATGACAATGTCTGCTGGAAACTTGGTATGACCATTAGAGGATTGTCTTTTGTGTCACTGATCCAATGGGACTCCTCTACCAAGCTTTCATTCAAACTACAGGGTGGGGATCAGGGGGACTGCTTTGATAATGATAACTTTTAACTGTACAAAAGTATATAAGGATCTAATTTTTGAGTCTGTCTGGTATAATTAAATTACAGTTATTTAGATGTTTTGTAGATTTAGTGATTCTGTACACACATGTGCACATACATCTTTTCCTTATGGTTCATGATACAATGTCTCACACTAGTTTCCTGCACTAAATATATATTTCTTGTAGGGCTGTCGATTAATCGCAGTTAACTCACGCGATTAACTCAAAAAAATTAATCACAATTAAAAAAATTAATCATGGTTAATCGCAGTTTTAATCTCGCTGTTAAACAATAGAATACCAATTGAAATTTATTAACTATTTTGGATGTTTTTCTACATTTTCATATATATTGTATTCTGTGTTATAATCGAAATCAGTGTATATTATGTTTGATTAAAAATATTTGTACTACAAAAATGATAAAAGAAATAGTATTTTTCAATTCACCTCATACAAGTACTGTAATGCAGTCTTTGTCATGAAAGTGCAATTTACAAATGTAGATTTTTGTTGTTGTTGTTACATAACTGCACTCAAAAACAAAACAATGTAAAACTTCAGAGCCTACAAGTCCACTCAGTCCTACTTCTTGTTCAGCCAATTGCTAAGACAAACAAGTTTGTTTACATTTACAGGAGATAATGCTGCCCTCTTCTTATTTACAGTGTCACCATAAAGTGAGAACAGGCATTTGTGTGGCACTTTCGTAGCTGGCATTGCCAGGTATTTATGTGCCAGATATGCTAAACATTTGTATTCCCCTTCATGCTTTAGCCACCATTCCAGAGGACATGCTTCCATGCTGATGACGCTTGTTAAAAAAAAAATGCATAAATTAAATTTGTGACTGAACTCTTTGGGAGAGAATTGTATGTCCCCTGCTCTGTTTTACCCGCATTCTGCCACAAATTTCATGTTATAGCAGTCTCGGATGATGACCCAGCACATGTTGTTCATTTTAAGAACGCTTTCACTGCAGATTTCACAAAACAGAAAGAAGGTACCAATGTGAGATTTCTAAAGATAGCTACAGCACTTGACCCAAGGTTTAAGAATCTGAAGTGCCTTCCAAAATCTGAAAGGGACGAGGTGTAGAGCATGCTTTCAGAAGTCTTAAAGAGCCACACTCCAATGCAGAAACTACAGAACCCGAACCACCAAAAAAGAAAATCAGCCTTCTGCTGGTGGAATTTGACTCAGATAATGAAAATGAACGTGCGTCGGTCCACACTGCTTTGGATTATTATCGAGCAGAACCCGTCATCAGTGTGGACACATGTCTTCTGGAAAGGTGGTTGAAGCATGAAGGGACATACAACTCTTTATTACATCTGGCACATAAATATCCTGCGGTGCCAGCTACAACAGTGCCATGCCAAAGCCTGTTCTCACTTTCAGGTGACATAGTAAACAAGAAGCGGGCAGCATTATCTCCTGCAAATGTAAACAAACTTGTTTGTCTGAGCGATTGGCTGAACAAGAAGTAGGACTGAATGGACTTGCAGGCTCTAAAATTTTACACTGTCTTATTTTTGAATGACCTTTTTTTTGTACATAATTCTATATTTGTAAGTTCAAGAGATTGCACTACAGTACTTGTATTAGGTGAATTGAAAAATACTATTTCTTTGTTTTTTTTAAAGTGAAAATACTTGTAATCAAAAAGAAATTAAAGTGAGCATTGTACACTTTGTATTCTGTGTTGTAAATTAAATCAATATATTTGAAAATGTAGAAAACATCAAAAATATTTAAATGGTATTCTATTATTGTTTAACAGTGCAATTAATCATGATTAGTTTTTTTATTGCACAATTAATCATGATTAGGGTTGTCAAGCAATTATAAAAATTAATTTCTTGTTAGTATCACTTTCGTGAGTCTTAGTCCTGAAGTTTATAGATTTGGGGTGAGGGGGGAAATACCATTATAAAACATATTATGGATCATAAGTTTAGGTACCAATCAAAGGAAAGTGGCCTAAGTGAGTCCTAAGTAGGACAACCCTCAGACTTTATGTAGTCTTTGTTGCTTCCTCTGTGGTACCTTTATTAGTATAAGCTCTTCAGTCCAGATGTGATAATTTAAGAAGAAATTTGAGAACATTTCTCCACACATAAATGTATAGATTTATTTTGAACTTAATCACTTAAACTAACTCCCTTGGGCGCATATGAAAATCCCAGCCTCAGTTTACTAACTTCCACTCTTGTAGCGAATTCTATTCCCAACTGTTCCAACCACTGTTTGTTTAACCTTAGACAAGTCGCTTAGAACAAAACTTTCAGTTGTAGATCCTTGGCACATCCGAAATCAGGCACAAGATGTCTCACATTGAGTGCCCCTAAATCAATGCACACAACATTCACAGATCCATAAATTTTTAAGGCTACAAGGCACCGTTATGATTTCTAGTCAGACCTCCTGCCAGGGCCGGCTCCAGGGTTTTTGCCACCCCAAGCAGAAAAAAAAAAAAAAAAAAGCTGCAATCGCGATCTGCTCTACCGCCGCCGCTTCAGTCTTCGGCCGCAATTCGGTGGGGAGTCCTTTTCTCCGAGAGGGAGAGAGGGACCCGCCTCCGAATTGCCGCCAAAGAGCCGGACGTGCCCCCCCTCCTCCGTTGGCCGCCCCAAGCACCTGCTTACTGGGCTGGTGCCTGGAACTGGCCCTGCCTCCTGCATGACACAGGTCACAACTTCACCAAGTGATTCTTACATCAAGCCCATGATTTCTGGTGGAGCTAGAGCATATCTCTAAAATTAGTGACTATTTTCTGAAAATGTGCTGTTAGCTTTGAGCTTCAGTTTCCCCTACTTCACAGGATTTTGAGGCTTGCAAATTTCTTTATTATTAAACGTTTAAGTGAGTACCTATAGAGACAGAAAATAAAAACTACTACAGATTTCTCATTCTGTCTCCATTATGCACATTTCCATATCCATGTGAACATTAAATCTTAATATGTAAATTATCAGTTCAATCCAAGCATAAGCTATATTTGATAAAATGGCACTGTTTACATTAGTTCCAGGACTTCTGAAAAAGTAAATATCATCTTTTTTTTTTTTTTTTTGGTCCCTTGTTGAGTAATGATCACGTTTAAAAACCAGCTGCTTGGATTTATGTAAGTTTGAGAGAGAAAGAATGATTATTTCACAAACATGAGTGCTCTAACATTAAGTGTTGAAGATATCTATGGGCTCACACATGGAAAACTCTCTATTGGAACTGATTATTATATGTTTAAATTCTTAGGATAATCCAAAGAATTGTTCCTGTAGTCCATTAGTATTTTGTAATGGGACACCTCAGTTTAAAAAATAAACAAACGAACAAATATATATATATATATTCATTCCCATGGGGAAGGTAATCAAGTCCCTTTATGCTCATGAATGTCCAGAGATGTGTAAGAGGAGTGCCCTGTTGTCCACACCATGTTATTAGATATTCATAGGTTTTGCAAATTATCTCACTTTCTAGCATTTCTAAAGATTTTAACGTATGTTTGCAGCACAAGGGGTTTGTAACCGCCTTTAATTGGGTTTATAAATATTTCCTATGTTATTTGAAGAATTATTCCTCCTTTCCCTAAAGGATTCCTTCAGCATCTTTCTTATATGCAACAGATATTATGCCTCACCAACAGTGGATTGCTCCTGTCCATGATATTTTGTAACACTCCTGTGTGTGTTCTTACTTTCCTTCACTCATGTGTGCAGTCATTTCCGTTTAGAAAAGTACAGAATGCAACCCTGTAGCATAATGGCAATAATACAATTCTATAATTGTAATTTAATGTTGTTGGCTTGGTTATTAAATAAGCAGATAGCTGTTTTCTTCACCAGTTGGTGTTTGAATAGTCTTAGTCTGTATTCTCAGGTACAGCACATTACAGTAATCCCATCTGACGGTGTTAAAGGAATGAGGTCTGCATCTGGTAAAGCACGCAATCTGCTTGCCAAGCCAAAGTTCCTCTGACTCTTTGGGTTGACATGATTAAGAGACATCAGTTTCATAGCCAGCAGTACACAAGGGAGTGGTACAGCCAGCATCACGTCTGACTGCTTTTGACTGTCCTAACCCAATGGATCAGATGTGTACATAGAAAAAAAAGTTTTGGCTACTTTATTACCTGGTCATCCAGAAGCAGCAGATAGCATATGATGTCCCTCCCAAAGTTATAAATCAGAGTATTAAAAAGTGGGTAAATTCCCTCACATGTGGGTCAGGCATTACCTCATTTATTATTTTTAAAGTCAAATAGTCAAAACAACAGAGCTTTATTTGATTGCCCTTCGGTTTCTCTACTTCCTTCTTTCTTTTTTACAGCTGCTGCCCGTTATGAAGAAGGAGAGTCTGAAGCAGAGAGCATCACTTCCTTTATGGATACTTCTAACCCTCTTTATCAGCTTTATGATACGGTTAGAAACTGCCGAAATAACCAGGGTCAGCTTATATCAGAACCCTTTTTCCATTTGCCTTCCAAGAAAAAATATCCAGATTATTATCAGCAAATCAAAATGCCTGTTTCATTGAAGCAAATCAGGTAAGAAAATATGGAGTATAAACTATATTTGCTGGGCTTGAGCACATTGAAGAGCTTCTTTCATTTCTGGCCTATTATACCATGAACTAATTCTTGTTTTATATTTATATAGATAGATAGATATAGATTAGATAGATATATCTTGGTAAACAGATCCGTACAGTTACTATATGTTACGTGGATTAGTTCTGCAACTGCTATCATCGATTAAGTAGTTCAAAGAATTCCATGTATTTTGCCTTTCAAATTGATCTATATCCATCTTCTGACCTTCCTTTGTAGATGCCTTCTGTTTGTGTTTTTTCATTTGTTTTAATTGAAATTAAGGTGTAGGACTCAGAGTCCTGAAGGTTGAGAGATCTTTTTACCAAACAGGTACAGAATGGCTAGTGATATAACAAGCTTCCACACAACACCCATATTGTTGTTTGTCCTGGACCTTGTTAGACACTTTTGTATAGGAGCAAGAAGATGGTTTTATCTCTGGTCATTCTGTCTTTGTCCCTCTGCTTAGACAACCACCAAGGTGTAAATTGTTACATTCTTTGGTGTAATAATACATAATGACTTCAAAGAAGTTACTTTGCTTGTAATTTATTGTAACTGAGATCCCAATCTGGCCCATGGTTCTTTTTGCTCTACAATATCTTCATTTTTTCATATTTTATTTATATACACACACACACCCCTATAATACTGTTGCAGCAATTACATTGCTTATGGAAGTAATTAATGCACCTTGGTGCTGTGTAAATATTATTTTTTTATTCAAACTGGAGAGAAGGGCCTGAAATTCATGTACGCTGTATATAGCAAAAGTGAATTTTCATATTAGCTTTATCTTGTTCACTGACAGGTGAAATGTAGTATTTATCTGACTGCTGCACCTTGGTTAAATCTTGGATTATATTCAGTCAACACTTAAATTACCATGTAATCTGCATATTTGTATGCACAAAAATTCTTCCAAAGGCACATGTGCATACTTAAATGCGTGTGAGTTTAACTATATAAAGACTTGCAGAGTTAAGCACTGGAATAAATTGCCTAGGGAGGTTGTGGAATCTCTGTCATTAGAGATTTTTAAGACCAGGCTAGACAAACACCTGTCAGTGATAGGACTGAGTATTATGTAGACTGTCATGAGTGCAGAGGACTGGACCAGAAGACCTCTTGAGGTCTGTAACACAAGCGGACTCACTCCTGCGGCGCCTCCTGCTGGTCTCTCGGAATTAGCTCAACCCAGCCTCCGGAGCACCCTCTGCAGGCCGGTGATCTGCCTTGCTCTCTACTTCTGGGCCCCGTGTCCCTCCCAGGACCCCGGTGCCCCTTGCTCTGGGTGCTGCCCCCTGGCAATACCCACACGCTAGGTCTCCCCTCCCAGGGGAACCCCAACCCACTAACCCCACCTCGCCTCAGTGTCAGGCTACTGCCAGTCACCATCTAGCCCCACTCCCTGGGGCAGGCTGCAGTATCAGCCTACTCATCACAGGCAAGGTTGGGTTTGGGCCTGCTGCCTTGGCCTATCTCTAGGCTGCCCTCTGCAACCCCCAGTACCTCCTGGCCTAACACTAGGCCGCAGCCTGGGGTTTTCCAGGCTGGAGCTCCCCAGCCTTTCCCCAGCCCTGCTCCACCCAGGTACTCTGCTCTAGTTCCCTGCAGCCAGACCCTTCTCTCTCTGCACTCAGAGAGAGAGAGAGAGTCCTGAGCTTCTGGCTGCCCTGGCCTTTATAGGGCCAGCTGAGTCTGTTTGGGGCGTGGCCCCAGCTGCCGCCACTTCCCCCAATCAGCTCAGCCTAAAGCTGCTTTCTCCAGCCACAGCCCCCTCTGGACCGGAGCGGGGTTACCACCCCGCTACAAGGTCCCTTCCAGTCCTACAATCCTATAGGGAAAATAAAGCAGATTGGGTCCTAACAATACATTTTTACATCTTCAAAGTTCTCTGTATTTGTTAATTAATTTTGTGAGGTACTTATGTAAGTAGTATCTCTTCAATTCCACAGATAGGGGAAAAGGAGACAGAAAGGTTAAATGCCACAGAAGATAGAAGTCAGTGGCAAGCAAAGTGTGGTACTCCTGGCTCCCAGCTCAGTCAGCTAGACCAGTGACTCTCAACCTTTTCAGACTACTGTACCCCTTTCAGGAGTCTAATTAGAGTTGCCTACCACCAAGTTTCATCTCACTTAAAAACTACTTACTTACAAAATCAGACATAAAAATACTAAAGTGTCACAGCACATTACTACTGAAAAATTGTTTACTTTCTCATTTTTACCATATAATTATTAAACAATTGGGATATAAATATTGTACTTACATTTCAGTGTATAGTATATAGAACAGTATAAACAAGTAATTGTCTGTATGAAATTTTAGTTTGTAGTGACTTCGCTAGTGCTTTTTATATAGCCTGTTGTAAAGCTAGGTAAATGTCTAGATGAGTTGATGTACCCCCTGGAAGACCTCTACATACCCCCAGCAGTACACATATCCCTGGTTGAGAAGCTCTGAGCTAGACCATATTGCCAGAGAGGTCCCAGAGGGTCCATGAAGCTTGTGGCCATGCTCACTCATTCTCCCTTCTCCATCCTCAGGTCCCCAAATTTTGGGGGGCATTATAAATGTTAAGGCTAATTTCAAGTTCTCTCTGAAATGAAAAAAAAACCTGTAGCCTTGAAAGCATAAAGCTGATTACTAGTGGAGAGAATTGGTCATAGTGAGTGTCCATTTAAAAGAAACAGTTATTTACATTTTACCCAACCCAGTCACTCCCGACGATGGTCTTATAAGCCTGTGAAACAGTCTTTTGAGCATAGAGTGGATTCATGACCATGTTTGGATGTGGGAAATAGTGTTACTTGTGATGCTGCTGATGGCATTAGTCCTCTGACAGCAAGTTCCCTCCCAGCTAGCTGCCGGCAACAGAACTGGCTCTTTTGTTGAGCTGTCGTAGCATCTGGAAAAAGAGTCCTGGCACAGTATATTGAGAGAGATGGTATTGTCTAGTGGACTTGAGGACAGACTGAGCAGAGAACAAGGCAGAAAGAAAGGTGGGAGCAAAGCAAACAGAACAGAAGAAGGATGAGAGGAGTAGAAGAGAGCAAGTATGACTAACAGAGGATAAAGCGAGTATGAAAGAGAAAGAATAAGTGTAAGGGGATGCATCTTATTTGAGAGAGTACAGAAGAAAAAGAAACAGTAGATAGTATGGAGTTGATTGTGTTAGGCATAGAAGGAAAGAAAGGGGATAAATAGGGGCTGGAAGAAAGGGAATCAGAAAAAACACAAATTACATTTGCTGTGATAAAATAGCTAACTCATACTCATTTTTATTGAATATATCTGGCAGACATTGGTTTCTGTAAGTTTGGTAAAGGTCGCTGGGGTAGTTATTCTGAGAAGTTAATATTGCTGGCTACTCTGGATTCTATAGTTAAATAATTGGAGGAACAGACAGGAAATAGTTTAAAAATCACCATAATGTGAACACAGTCACCTGGGAAATGGGGCATACTAGGACTTCAGTTTACTTTAAATAATTGTCCTTTGAATAAAATTTTAAAATGCTGGCAAGTATGAAACCGAAGAGAAGCAGATGAGTTCATTTTCCACAACAAAAAAAGCTGAAAGTTTGTGAGAATCTTCTAGCCTCTACCACTTTTTAATGTATTAAATTGGGAGATGAGGGGAGAGGGAGTTGCACATGCCCTAAGAATAATCATGCTGCCTCCTCCCTTTCCCCACCTCTCAAAAATCATAAAGCAAATCCTGTGCAGGGTTGTGATAAATCGTGGACAGGAGGCAGTTAAGTTGAAAAATCTGTCTGGCTACCACAAAATGTTACGGCCAAGTTGTAGCATGCTCCTAAATTAAGAATACTTAAAAAATAAACAAATCAACAAAACCCTACCACCACCACCCCTGGTAAGCAGATATCCCAATTCCTATTTTTGTGTGAATGGATAACATCCAAACATTGTATTGCAATGCATATGTACAGGGAGAGTGTTAAGGTTTTCTTGGAAGCTATTAACTCAATTTTTGTGTGATTAGAGTCTCATCCTTCAGATTTACATTAATACAGGACTGTTTTTATATAATGGTATAGTAAATGTTACCAGCTGGTCAAACACATTTTGATCTGTAATTTAAAAACGAAGTAGTTACAGCAAATAGAGGAATAAAACATGACAGTTCACTTGAATGATAAGGAAAAGGGTAGCATTTAATGGGAACTGATGTTTGAATAAAGGAATGAATGCATGATTAGATGATTATGATGGTCCCTTCTGACCTTAAAGTCTAAGAGGTGTATCTAGAGCACAGCACTTTTTTGCAGATTAGATTATAAAATTACAGAAAGAAGTTGGTTGGTGTTTAAATTTCTCAGCCTATTATGTTTAAACTAAATGATCATTTGCTTTGTAAGTTAGAACCTTCTTACAATGGGAGTAACACTGACATTCCTTTTTTAGTTCAGTGTATTTAGAAGTCAAACCTTCTAGCTGTTACATTCATTTGTTTGTTCATTCTGAAAAATAATGGACTTCTGTGTGTGTTACCATTAATTTATTTTAGAAATGCAAAAAGTGGAAAAATACACCTTCCTTGAATATTCATGTATACTCTGAAAGAGAAATTACAGTAATTAGTCCTGCTTGGTTAAAATGATTTGTAAATATTCACAGCTTTTTGAGCTTTATAAAGTTTCATTTCCTTTTAGTCAGATTACTAGCAAAGCTTTGTACACATATTTCTTGTAACATGCTATTAAGTAAAAGTTTGTATAACTTATTTTTAATATGTTAGCAAATGTTTCCAGTGCATATTCATACTCTTTTTTGTGTGTGTGTCATCTTTAATGTGGTATAAAAAAGAGTTTGGCATTTCAAAAACCACTTAGAATAGTTTGTTCTATTCTTTTGCTTCCTTGGTCATGTGTGTTTCCCCAGTGTTGTCTATCTTCTTCAAGAAAAAGAGACAGCATTCTTCTTCCTTGAATTCTTTCACTCAGAGGCGGAGGTCAGACACGCATGGTTCTAAATGTATGTTTTATTGAACAGATTTTGATGTTTAATCCTTCCTTAGCTTTTTGCATTTTTCAAGGATTCTTCACATGGTATGTCTTCAGAATAAGGAAAAATAGGTAACGTGCAATTTGTTCATTAGAACGCTGTTTCAAGGACATACCTAGACAGATTGTCTGTCTGTTTGAATGTGGAGCAGTTATTGTTTTGTCCTTAAATTTCACAAATGAAAGAGTGATCAGCTACTGGAAGAACTTGTGATGGATTGAGTGCTGATTCAGTTCCTTTCACATTCTAATCATATAGAGGTCCAAAGGAAGGAAGATGTCATGCCAAGGTTAATTTGGGCTCATTAGACTTTAAAGCTGGTCCCAGATTTCAGGAGCAAACTAATCTTTCTCATTTTGTTTAAGAGGGAAGGATTTTCAAATGCAGTACGTGTTTCCAGTATACCCCTGGGATCTTTTGAGGTTGGATCAGAAGAGACTAAACTTGTTCTTGAGCTCATTCTTTGAAATCTTTCCATTACTAACACCATCAACCATGTACTTTAGATTTTTCTTGGGTTTTCTTTATATAAAGGTTAGCATACATAGGGTTTACTGAGTTACAGTGGTGCATTGCTGAATAGGGCTATGATTTTGGCTAGTTTAAGCCTCACTGTACAAAATAAGCGAATGAAAGGTTCTGTTACCCCAACTTTGCTACTTTGGGTGGTATTTAATTTTCTGCTGAAGGCATATCTCATTCTGTAGAGCTGGAAAAGTCATGATACTTAAGTTTTACTAACTTTGAATAGAATTAGATTTGTTAAAAGTACTTAGGTCAGGGGTGGGCAAACTATGGCCGGCCTGCGAGCTCCCGTTGGGGAGCGGGATCTGGGGCTTGCCTCGCTCCGGTGCTCTAGCCGGGGCACTGGGTCAGGGGCCGCTCTGGCGCTCCAGCTGGGGCACTGCGTCAGGGACCGCTCTGGCGTTCCAGCCGGGGCGATGAATTGGGGGCTGCACCACGCGGCTCGGCCCTGCTCCAGTGCTCCAGCTGGGTCGGGGGCCGCACCACGCGGTGTGACCCTGCTCTGGCCGGGGCACTGGGTCAGGGCCTGTACCACGCAGCTCGGCCCCGCCCTGGCGCTCCAACTGGAGCCTGCTCCACACGGCTCCCGGAAGCTGCAGCATGGATCCACTCCGGCTCCTAAGTGCTCCAATGGGAACTTCAGGGGCAGTGCCTGCCGATGGGGCAGCATGCAGAGCCGCCCGGCTGCGCCTCCGGATAGGAGCCGGAGAAGGGACATGCCACTGCTTCCAAGAACCGCTTGAGGTAAGTGCCGCTTGGAGCCTGCACACCTGAGCCTCTCCCCGCTCCCTAATCCCCTGCCCCAGCTCTGATCCCTCTCCCACTCTCCAAACCCCTCGATCCCAGCACAGAGCACCCTCCTGTACCCCAAAACTCTCATCCTCAGCCCCACCCCAGAGCCCGCACCCCCAACCAGAACCCTCACCTCCTCCCGCACCCCAACCCCAATTTTGTGAGCATTCATGGCCTGCCATACAATTTCTATTCCCTGATGTGGCCCTCAGGCCAAAAAGTTTGCCCACCCCGACTTAGGTGAATAACGTCCTTTATCACCCATTATATGCAGACAACAAGCACCTGATTTTTAAGAGCGCTGCTCATGTGCCTACGGTATGGCAATGCTACACATGAATGTCCACATGGCCAATTGGCACCTCGCTATCCAATCCATGTGAATGTGCTAATCAGTAATTTACTCATGCCTTAAGATTTTATGCAAATATAGTTTTGAATCTTCAACCATATTTCATGAAAATCAGAAATCCTTCATTTTGCATTGCCTTGGAAAGGCTTGTTCTAGTTAGAATAGAAATGCTATCAGATACAAACCTCACTTGCAAAATAATTGAGGGAAACCCCTCCCCCCCCCCCTCCTTTGTTTAAAAGATGGAGGATCCCTCCTCATGTGTTCTCTTCTCCTTCCCACCCCGCTTTGTAGAGCGAGGTCTCAGTTTTACCTCACATGTAGATCCCACAAGATATGCCTGATCAGTTTCTTCTTCACCCGTAAACCAGCCTTATGGTATTCTGACTTGTCAGGTAGAGATATTTGCACAGAACCTCTGTATGACAGAGGGGGCAGGTTTAGAATTTCAGATATTTTTCTGAAAGTTACATTTTCTTAATAATCTTATCCCTGCTGTTGTCACTTCAAGATTGGACTACTGCTGTGCACTCTACATGGTCATACATCTAAAATCTATTCAGAAAACAAAGCTTGTGCAGAATGTAGAGGCCCATGTACTAACGGGTATATTTTTCCAGGAGGCACATGATGCCAGTGATCTGGGGTCTGCACTTTCTCCCTGTTAGCTTCCTGGTGAAGTTTAAGGTGTTTTAACCTATAAAGCACTAAATGGTTTGGGACCTACTGACTTGAAAGATTACTTCTCTCCCTGTACCATACAGTTAAACTGTGGTCACCATAGGTGGTCCAACTAGGATCCCCTCATTATAGAAAGCAGGATATTCATAGACTCATAGAAGATTAGGGTTGGAAGAGACCTCAGGAGGTCATCTAGTCCAACCCCATGCTCAAAGCAGGACCAACACCAACAAAATCATCCCAGCCAGGGCTTTGTCAAGCCAGGCCTTAAAAACCTCTAAGGATGGAGATTCCACCACCTCCCTAGGTAACCCATTCCAGTGCTTCACCACCCTCCTAGTGAAATAGTGTTTCCTAATATCCAACCTAGACCTCTCCCACTGCAACTTGAGACCACTGCACCTTGTTCTGTCATCTGCCACCACTGAGACAGTTGAGCTTCATCTTCTTTGGAACCCCCCTTCAGGTAGTTGAAGGCTGCTATCAAATCCCCCCTCACTCTTCTCTTCTGCAGACTAAACAAGCGAGTTCCCTCAGCATTTCCTCATAAGTCATGTGCCCCAGCCCCCTGATCATTTTCGTTGCCCTCCACTGGACTCTCTCCAATTTGTCCACATCCTTTCTGTAGTGGGGGGCCCAAAACTGGACGCAGTACTCCAGATGTGGCCTTACCAGTGCCAAATAGAGGGGAATAATCACTTCCCTTGATCTGCTAGCAGTGCTCCTACTAATGCAGCCCAATATGCCGTTAGCCTTCTTGGCAACAAGGGCACACTGCTGACTCATATCCAGCTTCTCATCCACTGTAATCCCCAGGTCCTTTTCTGCAGAACTGCTGCTTAGCCAGTTGGTCCCCAGCCTGTAGCGGTGCATGGGATTCTTCCATCCTAAGTGCAGGACTCTGCACTTGTCCTTGTTGAACCTCATCAGATTTCTTTTGGCCCTATTCTCTGTGAAAGACCTTTGCCTCTGAAGTTTAGCTTGTATTTGTTGAACGTCAGAGCACAGTGCAAAAAATTTGATAAAGGCTTTGAGATGGATTATGGTTTGGGGGGTGGGTGAAGAGGGATGCGGGTATGTTGTTGGCTGGTGAGCTAATTTATTGTATCATGCTGGTGGGTTAGTGTTCCTATGTGTATTTAAACTTACAATGCATTGATAAGGGGCCTAGAACTTGTGTATGATGTGTATTTAAAATCTAAATAAATAAGATTTTCTGAGATCTTTAGGTCTCTAAAGGCTTATCTATACACAGTTCTTGTACCATTTTCAACTAAATCCGTTTAGAAACAGATATGGTTACATCAGTGCATAACCTGCCCCACCCCAATATTGATATAGTTATACCAATATAAATTTACAGAAATAGGATTTACATTGATATAGTTAAATAGGTACAAAAACTGTGTTTAGACCAGCCCTTAATAAAGAGGAATAGCATAAAGAGGACTAGCACAAAAGTAATGGAGAGAAGATTGTATTGAATAAAGAAATGCAGTATTTGTGGTGTGTATGTAGATGGAATCCATCAGGAGTCTTCAGAAAGCTGAGCAAAACCTTTCTGCAACACAGCAATCAAAACACATTAACTGACTCCCAAACTATAGTCTAGGAAGTCAATTAGGAGTCTAGAATTTTTAAGGTGTGTATTTTCATATTACTATCTTCCAATGTCTTAACATTTCTCTATCTTTGTACAAGAAGACAAATACATCAGTGTTGCACAAGAACATTCACAATGTATACACTGCTAGAATTAAAACAAACTTCAGTTAGTTGGCTCAGCAAACAATTGAGAAGCATGAGTATTGCATCTATGTACCTTATGTGCCTTCGAGGTGATGAACTTTAGCATAAATGTGTTCTTTATCCCAGCCCTAATGATTACCTCTATAGCAAATACTTCAGAATGGAGAAGGGGTAGCTTTTTTCCTTCTCCTCCCACAGCAGTAAAGATGGAGGGTACTCTTGCAAATATTTGGAAAGTTCTACTTGAAAAAGTATTTACTATTCCTGACTGTCATGAGCTTCATAATCATAGTTCCATTAGTCCATCTCTGATTGAGACTAATTTTGCCGTACTGTCTGTCAGTGGTGCGCAAATTTGGTGGGTGGGGGGAGGCACAAAGAAACTTCAGCCTTTCACCCTTTTAAAAAACAAACATACAAATAAAAGCACAGTCTTATTTTCAACGATTTGGTAAGTTTCATAACTACAGCAGGTCTGCTATGCCCTTAACATTAATTTAGATATTTATTAATTTTAAAACTCATTTAATGATTAGTAATTGATTATTAAAAGACATAAACTGGGAACATATATAATAATAGTTGAGAGCCTGGGATCCATAGAATGAGTCAGACACTCTAATACTAAACTGAATGAATGAATAGTCTCACCTCTGCATTTCCCCTGCACCTTCCAATGTGAAAACCTAATTTCATATTACAAGTAATGCAAAAAACCCAGTTTCAGATTACAAGTAATGGAGGGGGTGTCCGACAAGTTCCGTGAATGGTAAGGGGGAGCACGGCTGGAAAAGCTTGCATACCACTGGTCTACGTCAGTTGTCACAGTCCTCTGAACAAAGAAATACAGGTCTGTCGCATCTTACGCTGGGGTTACGTTCCGCAGTCAGCGCGTAAAGCGAAAATCGCGTATAGTCAAAATGACCCTTGAAAATCCCTTAAATCACCCATAAAGGACAGTTTTGTGTATACAACCCTGTACAGTACTATGTATTGTATACAGCAATGTACAGTACAGTATATAATAGACTACATATGCAAAATATAATTTTACAGTATTTTTAATAACATAACAGAGAGACAGAAGAATGAAAGAATAAAAAATGAAAACAGTACAGTACTGTAAACCTGAACAGTCACCAGTCATCCTGGATATTCTTGCTAGTCTTGTTCTGTACACACACGAATGATTAGTCTTCCTCTTCCCCTGACAACACTATCATTGAGTCGTCAGGGCTTGATGTCGATCGAGGAGTGACGGAGAGTGAGTCGTAGACGAAGTGGTTGGCTCTGGTTCAGCTCGAGAAGTTGATTGTGTAGGCTCTGCTGCTGCTGGTTGTTTTTTATTTAAAAACATGGTGATTGGCAACTGTCACTGTTGTCTCTTGAGCTCCTCAAACATTTCTTGGTACAGTCTCAAATCATCTGTAATACTACATGTGATTTTGAGGCTTCATTCCATAGAAGAATCATATTCAGAAATTAAATCATTCAAGTGTTTCGCTGCTTGGAACACTTCAGAAAATTTATGAAGATTCCAAGTTGCTGGCTCTTCCTGTTCGTCATCATCTTCGTCTTCTGTAGACGATTTGATCAGTTCCTCTAACTCTTTGTTAGTCAATGTTTCTCTATGGCCCTCAATTAATTCCTCAATTTCTTCCTCGAGGATGTCGATGAAGCCATCACCACCCACTTGCCTGGCCACCTGAACAATGAGTTTCACTTCTTTGTCAATGGTCGGGAAACCCTTAAAATCATTCACATAGTCTTCCCATAGGTTTCGCCAACATGCATTGACTGTTTCAGGCTTGATTGCATCCATTGCCTGTTTAATATAAGTGATGCAATCAGCAATGTTGAAGGACTTCCAACACTCCATCACATTAACATTTGGATCAGCTTCCATAGCGGTAAGGATCCGTGAGAATGTAAGCCTCATGTATGTGGCCTTGAAACAGCTAATGACGCCTTGGTCGAGAGGTTGGAGGATGGAGGTGGTATTGAGGGGGAGGAAAAACGACTTCAACGTCCTTATGCGCAAACCAGAGTGCCGCAGGGTGGCCAGGAGCATTGTCTATGATCAGCAACACTTTAAAGTCAAGTCCTTTCTCTTCAAGGTACTGCTTGACCTCCAGAATGAAACACTTGTGGAACCAATCCAGAAATAATGCTGCCGTCACCCAAGCCTTTTTATTTGATTGCCAGAACACAGGCAGGAGATTTTTGTTCTCCCCTTTTAGGGCACGGGGATTTGCAGCCCTGTAGAGCAAGCCCGGCCTTATTAAATGCCCAGCCGCATTGCCACAAAGCAACACAGTCACACGGTCTTTAGCTGCTTTGAAGCCAGGGGCTTGTCTTTCTGATTTCGAAATGTAAGTGCGGGTGGGCATTTTTTTCCAGAAGAGCCCAGTCTCGTCAGCATTAAAAACTTGTTCTGGAAGATAGCCCCTTTCCTCTATGATTTTCTTTAATTATTCGGGGTAGGCTTTTGCTGCTTCCTCATTGGCAGATGCAGCTTCACCAGTAGTCTGCACGTTTTTGAGGTTGAAGCGGTTCCTAAAACTGTTAAGCCAACCTTGGCTGGCTTTGAATTCCTTCTTATCAGAAGGCTGTCCCTCTTCGGCGGGAGGTTTGAACAGCGCATAGATGCCAAGAGCCTTTTCTCGCAACATGTTGCCATTGATATGAACCGTAAACGTGTGCCTGTCTTCCAGCCATAAGTTTAATGCCTTTTCAGTCTTCACTAAAGTCTTATCACGCACGTGGCTCGTCACCTTAGCAGTTACTGGAGCACTTGATGCCACGGTTTGACGAATTTCTGTCTCTCGAATCTTGATGGCACGGATGCTAGATTCGTTGCGGCCGTATTTACGCGCCACGTTGGTGATGGACATACCGTCTCTCAATAAGTCCAACACAGCCAGTTTTTCCTCCAGCGTTGGAACAGATCGCTGTTTCTTCGGTTGAGCACCAGATAAAGTAGGTGGCTTACGTTTAGAGGCCATGTTATACGAAAAATACGTACTGTATCTTTAAACAGTACAGGCACAGTAGAATCTCACTCAGCGCGGCGAGATGCACACAGTATGAGAGGCACAGGGGGACTGAGTACTGTAGTGGGAACAGCAGCACTGTAGTGGGAACAGTAGATTCGCTTCTCCCATCTCACACTCACTCCGGGGCATACGCACTATTTAAACTGTTGGGGTTTTTGTTTGTTTGTTTGTTTTTTTGCCAACCCTCCAGGGTTATTATAGGGGAGAACCGTATCACAGGCCTAAAGACATGCTGTTGCTGTCAAGTCCCCCCCCAAAAAATATTTTAGTGGGAACAGCAGATTCACGTCTCACGCTGATGGACTCGCCTGCACTTTTTTTTTTCCCCCCGACCGCGTAAAGCTGAAATCGCACATGTTGAATGCGCATAAGCTGCGACAGACCTGTATTAACAAAAAATATTGGTCGGATGCCATCACATTCCTTGAGAGAGAAGCAGGATGTTTATTTGTGGGAACTTCTCTCCCATTGCACTCCTCAATGGACACTTGGAGTTAGTGTTTTGATGAATCTTTCATGTATAGGTTCAGTTCTAACTAGTAATTTTAGATAATTAGCTTAATTGATTCCCAATTAGTTTATGGGAAAAGATGTCAAAGAACATAATAAAATAACACTTTAAAAGTGTAAATTGCATGCTTACATTTTCTCCCTTGACAATGCAAATCTGATTTACATACCACGTGTAAATCCCATCAGTCAAGCCATAAGCAAATAAGTGTCTAGTCATTTTCACATTGGATAATCCCATGTAAATTGGGAAATTTAGAATAATATTAAAACAGCCTTCTTTTTAAAAACATACATTCTTTTGCAGTTTCCCATGACACTTTCTACCCTGTGTTGCCTTGTATATGTCTAATGGTGTATTGTCCTTTTTATATTTAAATGTTCAACAAGGATGTATGTATGTACATGCATGCACACATCACATACTTGTCAATAACTTTGTTAGACTTGAAGAATTTAATATATTTTATTATACAAGATCTATCTTAAACATAACAAACAAGCATACTATCTTCATCAATTTTCTAACTAGTTGGAGTAAAAGCATCCTATAGTGTTTGATGCTAGACAAATGGAAGAGGCACAAAACTTATATTTTCATGAATATGGAATATTAAATCACCAAGTACATCACATAGAAGAGAACTTGAAAAAACATCCTGTATGCTTAGTGTCTGTTGTTTAAATAAATAAATAAATAATCTCGAAGTAACATATATAGAATGCATAGTGCCAAATTCTACCCTTTTTACACCCAGGCAAATAGTTGATGTTAATGCAACTGCACAACGCGCAACTCAAGACTGAATTTGGCTCATAAGTTAATTTGTACCAAAACCCCTTAGTAGTGGATTTTGATAATCTATAATGGAAAAGAGTGATACCCTTGCAGTATAGATTGGGGGCAGGGTTGCAAAAAAAAAAAAAAAAAACACTGTTGTTTTTTTTTGAAAAAAAAAAAAAAAAAAAAAAAAAAACAATAAAAAAAAAAAAAGGGGGAAAAATGAAAAAAAAAAAAAAAAAAGTCAGTCTGCTGCTTATTCATGAGTATTAAAAGTGAGCTAAAAAAGATTTAAAAGAAATTAACAAGCTATTCAATATCCTAAAGTGTTAATAGAATGTGTTGATTTAAAATGATAAATTTTAAAGCAAAATGTTAGAAAATAAGTTCCTGTTCCTCTTAATGTTCAGGATCTTGGTTCAGGAGTTTATTTCTCCCCCAAGAAATATATTCTGGTAGCACCGAAAGGCCTCCACCAGCTATGGGGCCAATTGTGTAGGCTCTGTACAAACATAAATGACACTCTCTACTTACAGATTAAAAGACATCACATCAGATGGATGTGACAAACAAGCAGGGTGGGAATGAGGTGTGAGGGAGGTGGGATAACAAAAGTAATAGGATATGATCAATTTTTAGCCAATCATTAGCAGTACTCACAACTTGCCTGCCTGCCTAGCACAGTTGCCAACTTTCACGCGGTAAATAAGCATCCTGGCTTTCAGAGTAAACCCAAAATCAAGCCAATCTCATTTCAAAACAAGGCCAAACCAAGCCAATCCCTAAGAACCCCAACACTCTATGTGACTAGTTCCCCCCGACATGCAGTCTGGGACTGTGGTGGGCCCGCTGTGCACCCCGACTCTCTCGCCTCCCTTCCCCCTGCTTGCACCCCCTTACCCCTGCTTGCCGGGAGCTGATAAAAAAAAAAGCAATAAGCTACACCAAGCAAAAATCTAGAAGACAAAAACTAGCCAATAAACAACTCACAAACCAATTAAGCCAAAAATAAGCCCAATTTCTATGTTTTTTCCCACGGGTTTGGCATGTCTGCTGCCTAGCTATTTGCAGGTATTGTGTGCTGTTTTGCGGATACCGGTTTTCTGTATACACTTTAGTTGAGGTGAGTTTTGATGGGGGACTTGATGAAAGATGAAGTTTTTGAGTGGCAATTTTTCCAACACACAAGGGGAAACAGGAGAAAGCAAAAGGTGCTTGCAAGTCAATGCCGTCTGATTGCAATTTGTTTCCAGACATGAAATGACTTGATGGTCTCAGACCAGTTCTTAGTAGTATTTTCATAACAAACTTTACTGCAGTTAGCACTAATCTACATGCTTGTTGCTGGCAGTTTTAGCAGAGGCCAAAAATTGACAGCCTGATCCAAGAAGGTGTGGAGCACCACCAGTTCCCGATAATTGGAGCCATTGGCACTTAGCATTTTTAATGTGGCGCTGACTGCTTTGTAGGACCATGCTCACAATGAAAATGGGGATTGAATTATCTTTTTATACTGCAGGTGGTCCTTCCAGGCATGTTGGAGCAGTTATAGGGGAAACTTGTACTTCTGCCTCACACGCTATAATCTATTCTATGTACAAAAAGAGGGCTAGAGGCTCCAGAGCTGTCAGTAAGGCACCTTTCCTAATGCTAAATTCACTTTAAAAAACAAAAACAAAACCCAAACCCTTTGTTTGGCATGTCCAGTTGCAATGCTGAGGTATCAAGGCACCATCAGAACACATTCCTCCACATCAGAGTTCTTCTGTTATTGACTTGCTTGGAAAAAAAGCATTTGAAATAATTACTTTACAGTGATGGACGATTGTGAAACAACATAAGTTGTCTGTCTTTTCCACAGAACCAAATTGAAGAACCATGAATATGAAACTCTAGACCACTTGGAGTGTGATCTGAACTTAATGTTTGAAAATGCCAAACGCTACAATGTTCCTAATTCCGCCATCTATAAGAGAGTACTGAAAATGCAGCAAGTTATGCAGGTATAAAGAGAAGAGTAAAACAATCAAGATAACTATATGTATGAATTTATTTTCTTTAGGTGGTAGTTCTTGGAGCTTTTAAATGTACAGTAGTATATTTGATAATTTATTAGTGGTTCTATATGTTCAACAATGCAGTTTTTATGGTTAAGTATCCTGAACATATTTTAATGTTCAGAAGTTCTCAATGCATCCTATACTGGGTGATCTGTCTTTGTCAGGAAATAAATCTGCAAAAATAATGTGCTGAATGTGGAGTGGATCTTCTTAGTTATTTCTCCAAATTACTTTGTTTGCAAGTAGATTAGAATCAAGCTATGAACGTAAGTACAAGAATCTTTAAAATTGACAGATACAATATAGCTAAAATGACTTTAATAAGAGGATGCTAACACACTTTGTGTATCGTGAATTACAACATTTAACAGAGCAGTTCAAATAGCTGCTAATCTGAAATAGCATTGGCTTGAATTGATTCTTCAAAATATTTTCATGTCAATTTTTAATACAATTTTCTTTTGTGCGGACGTCTTTCATTGAATTACAGTCATTGGAAATCTTTTAATGGTGCTTTAATATTTGCGCATCCTACAGCTGTAGTTGTGTCTTTCTCAGTGAATCTGATCTGTGCAGCTGTTTAATATTCATTTATTCTGGGAACATTCAGTAATGAGTCTGACACTAGGGATTTGCTCTTTTTCAGGCAAAGAAGAAAGAGCTAGCTAGGAGAGACGACATTGAGGACGGAGACAGTATGATCTCTTCTGCCACATCTGATACTGGAAGTTCAAAAAGGAAAAGGTATGCATTTTTGTTTTTCCTACAGACATCTTTTTGTTGCTCCTTTCATTTGTCATATAGAAGAACATTAAAACATCTATGTTTAAGACTTCATATATGAATTCTAAAACCATGAAACGTATCTCATTTATCAGTTATAATTAATTGTTTTATTTTTCCATACTGACATTTTCTTACTAATATGTAAATATATAGCTGTCAGGAATATTTATACTTCAGTTTCTTAAAATGTATGATGCTGACATTTTACATAATTACAGTATGTAATACTATGTGTGTTTCTCACTTAAGATATAGTATTTTCAGTCCAAATAGTACTCTGTAAGTTCTTGTGATTTGTTATTACACGTTATCTGTAACTAGCAATTATGTTGCTCCTCTTCCCTTGTTTTCCTCACCCATGACTCTCCTTTTTACTATTGGTTAGTAATTTCTGAATGAAAAATAAATTGATTTTAAAAATATATTTTCAGTTTTCACATTTTATTGTTAATCTTAAATCCTGTTGCAAGATATGGGTTTTTGATTGGGGAAAACTCCCTGGGATAAGATTACTGGATTTTTTTTTTTTATCTGATCAGGACAGATCAAGTATAGTTTCACCATGAAAGTTACAGTGGGCCACCTCTCCCTTCCTTCTGATCTCACATTCCCCAAGTATTCTATCAGAAATCATCATGGCCAAGGAGGACATAAATAGACCAAATGTAAGAGAATAGGATGATTATGGCAGGTGGTAGAGTATTAAAATTTGTGTACATCAAACACAACAAAACAAAACACTAGACATAGTGCTCTGAAAGCATTATAAATGCCCACTAAGATCGTAGGTTTAAAAATATCATGTTTGAAAGATAGAGTCTAACCCATCCATTCTTCCTCATAACAGTGAAATTTGTTGGTGTAAACTGAGATTCAGGTCCCTCCATTGTTGCTCCAGCCTGTTACTATCAACTTTCCAGGTTCTGAGTTTGCTGTTATGCTAGGGAGAGGGACTGGAAAAAAGCAAAACCAGATCAGAGCCATCAAAACAAGAAATTCTTTTATTAGCATGATTATATAATTGTAGCAGCATCCTCCATGTTTTCTGGATTGCAGTCATCAATCAAAGATAGAAACTTCTCTGCCAAAAGACCAGTAACTGAGCCATATAGGAGGTGGTACAATTTGGTGATACCATTGGGGGAAAAGAGATCCTGAAAGGTAGCTGAGTGATCAGAGAGAGAGAATAAAGTGCCAAATAAAGATCGGCGAGGAACAGACCACAAAAATTGCAAGTCTATGTAACTTGTAGAATCAGTGGATACTGCTGACACAAGCAAATTAAATTGTCCTTCATGCCCTAAAATCATGTATTGCATTGGATCCTCTTATACAAGAGAATATTAAAATCCTTTAAAAATAATCTAAGAATTAATCGAAAAGAAAACGAGTAGGGCTGTTAGAATGATGAAATACAGTAGAGTGAAGAAAGTCAATTGTTTTTGTTGCTGCGCTAAAGATATAGTTGTACAAATGAATTTTGATTTGTAAATGCAATCATTAAAACTACATCCCAGTGGATGAAAAATCGATAAAGTGAATAGAATAAACTGAAAATTCAGTTAGTGGAGGTGAAAAGCTTTGAGGAATTCCAAAGGATAGCAAATACAGTGAAGGGCCTGAGTAAAACATATCCTGACATCCTGAAGGAGGCTGATGGTGTACGCAGCTTGTTAATGAGGTAATTCTTTTGAGTGTCCCTTTCAATGTGCAAATGCATGACCCAAACCTTGAGTGTGGATCAGTATGTTGCTATTTCTGCCTTGTAATTTTTTCCCCTCATTAACTTTTATCAGACCCAACATTAAAAATGGAACTGGGAAGCATGCAATCATAGAAATGTAGGGACCTCAAGAGTTTGTCTAGTCTGTGTTGACTCTGTCCATGGCTACTTAAGAGAATCTCCAACTGAATCTCCTGCCAGTGAAGAAATTTAAAATGCACTTGCTGATTTTTAATTTGTATAGCTAAGAAACCCTTTTTCTTTCTCCATCACATTGTGATTTATGTCGTATTACATCTGTTTTCTGGTTTGGGTTTTTTTAATTGCTTGTAATGGTGGTGTCTGCTGTTCCCAAGTGCATCATGAAATAGCCGATTCATCTCACAAGAGTGTCCTGGCAAGCATAGATTTTTTTTTTTTAAATGCATAAAATGATTTAATTGGAGAGGAACTAAATGTTGAAATGTCTGTGCTGCAGCAATCTTGGAGAATGTTCTGTGTACCACAGCCTATTGGCCTATGAAAACAATTCAGAAGCTACTTTCTATTAATTTGTAGAATTATCCTTCTTTATATTTTGTCCTTGTGATACAGTATATGTTGTGAGAAATGTGGAAAGATTCTTACAAGTGGAGAAAAGTCATAAGTCCCCTTGATGCTCTGTATATAGTACATTTTGCCAGTGAACCAGTCATTTAGGGCTAAATTTTTAAAAAATTGCCTCAGTTTTTGAGTGTCCAGCTTCAGAAGCTTAGGCTTGATATTATTTTTTTTTCCCAGGGTGGTAAGTATTCACAGATCTCATTGACTTGAGCACCTCTGAAAACCAAGCTCAAGGTTTGTGAAGTTGAACACCCCAAAATTGAGGAACTCAGAATTAGAGGCCACTTTTAAAAAAAAATGTAGGTCTTACAAATGAAACTTACTTCATCTAGGCACAAGAGTTTATGAAATAAGATGATGCGTCCACCCATTCATTCTTTTTGTCTAATAGGTAAGTGCAGTCATAGAGGTTATAGGTTTGAAAATGCAGAGTCTGACTCCATAATTTGAGGAATATTCAGAGTAAGGCAGCATCCTTCATGAAAATAGTGATTTGTTTCATGCTGGGGAAACTTTTTTATCTCAAAGTGGAGCAAAGGAAGACGATAGGTGGTGTTTTAAAATTAGCTGGCTAGCTCACCTAGCGTTGCACTTACCTATGGACCCAAATTCTCTGGTCCTACTATCATCATTCTGTAACTGTTTTTAAAATTGGCGTGCACACATTTCTAGCATGGTGGTGGTCTTTATACACAGGTACTATGCTTTTTAAAAAAATTGCATTCAATGTATCTTGCAGCAAAAAGAAAAAGGCTGTTCTGGTGTGGGTGAGAAAAAATAACTTTTTTCCACTTTTTTACCCAACAGTAAAAAGAATATAAAGAAGCAGCGAATGAAAATCTTATATAATGTTGTTCTTGAAGCTCGAGAGCCTGGCACAGGCAGAAGACTCTGTGATCTATTTATGGTTAAACCCTCCAAAAAGGACTATCCAGATTATTATAAAATCATCTTGGAGCCAATGGATTTAAAAATTATTGAGCATAACATCCGCAGTGATAAATACTCAGGGGAGGAGGCTATGATAGAAGATATGAGGCTAATGTTCCGAAATGCAAGGCACTATAATGA
Organism: Terrapene triunguis; assembly: GCF_002925995.2. Lineage (NCBI taxonomy): Eukaryota > Metazoa > Chordata > Testudines > Emydidae > Terrapene > Terrapene triunguis. Next base: position 7,549,630 of record NW_020664583.1, read on the forward strand.
GGAAGGCTCACAGGTACTGTTTAGATTATCCAGGCACAGTTACCTTCGCGCTTCATTGCAGAAGGCAAAATTGTGTTAGAATTTTGTAACAGTCAGTCTCTGGTTATTCCTTCCAGTAGTTACGCTAACAGTTACAGAATAAGCATATGCACCCCATCATAGCACTTGCTCTAAACCAGGAATACTACTACTTCTGTACAGATATATTTTTGTGTTTAAATATTGCTTCTGCCTGCAGATATATGCAGACATAAACACAGCACCTTCCATTTTAAATGTACGTCATTTAACTGTACAATTTATTTTTTCATCCTGTTAGCTGTGTTGGCTCTTACACTGCTAAGAAAGAGTTAGCTGTTCTATTTTCTTCTAGTGCATAATAAACGGTTGTTTACTCAGTTCCCATAACTTACCCCCTGTAAACCCATTGAAGGCAATTGGATTACATAGGGGTCACTAGGGACCTAATTTAATCTTCAGAATTTTTGTTACTGTGGGGTTATGTGTTGGATGTAAATAACTCAGTTTGGCTCTTAGATCTCAGCATGATTTTGCAGGGCTCGTAGGTGGAAATGGTATTTCAGCTACTCAAATGAACACATTTGATAAAGAAATTGATGAGAAAAGGTGAACATGCAATCCCACCATGTTATTTTTATAATCTTGTCAGAATGGAGATGCAGTTTAACTGCATAGTTTACATATGGTCATTATCTCCGTTATTAAATTAAATATTTATCTACTATGGTTAAATATATATTCTGCGAAGTGTATGCAAAAGAGAAATACAAATCCTTTAACAAAGTAATTACCTTGGATGAGTGAACAGAAAGTGACAAAGAATTAAGTGGCTTTATTATTTATGGACCAAATCTTGAAGTCCATAGTCAGTCCTTAGTCAGGTAATGCTGAGTCAACAGCTAGCAGAAGAAACATACATTCATACTCCATTGTTGACAACATTACTGATGGCAGTGAGAAGCTGGATACTCTGGCCTTTTGTGATCGGAAAAGAAATCATTGATGCCTTAAGAAAAGTAAAACACCACTGATATCTTACTATATGAGGGCAACTAGAATGCGTGGTGACTGCAGTAATATGGAAGATATGATTAATAAGGTGCATACCAATAGATGTTGTTTCTCACTAATGCCAAACATACTCTATATATAGCTTACAAACATATTTCTGCTTGACAACCTGAAGTCATTAATACAGCCCATTGAGCTGGACAGCATAAGCAAATTTAAGAAACAATACTGGTCTCTTGTTCTTAATCAGATCATTGAAATGTCTAATGTGGCAAGTGATGAACATGCATCTACATTTGCAAATAATTTGATTCTGTTTGATTAGCTATATTGGCAAAGAGGCATGAAACCTTATGACTGCAAGTTGCAACCTGAACTTCGCTTATTTACTTGTCCTGCAAATATATTTGCCTGATGACTACAGCAACAGCAGACTGTTAACAAACAAGATCTTTATATTCTTTCCAAGATGGCTTAACAGGATTTTGATCATAATGTAGAAATTGACAGTGATAATACTATACATTGGAAAGAACGGATGCAGTCTTTTGGGGATGCAGTCTCAAAAAAATTTGACTTATGAACGAGTAAAGAGGACAATCTAATATAGTGCCTTTTTCTGAAATATCCCAGAGTTCTTTACAAAAATTACATATAGGAAGTATTTCATCCTTCACTGAAATACGGACACATTTGGGGTGGAATGAACCAGTTGTTTTAACAACATATTGCAACACTATACAATCATTCAAGAGTGGAAGCGAAGAATATTGTGCTCAACTGAAACTAAGGAGTTAACTCTTTTGTGTTAAGAGTTTTCTTGGTATACTCTATTACATTATCATAAGGAAACAAATAATCTAAATATTGTTTTATTATTTTTCTTTCAACACTTTAATGACTAATAGGTATATAATGATGCCCATATCCTAGAGAAGATTCTTAAAGAAAAAAAGAAAGAGCTGGGACCTCTTCCTGAAGATGATGATATCGCTTCCCCTAAACTAAAGCTAAGTAAGGCAGCCTTGTGGATTCCTACTTCTTGGTAAATGTTGATATGGAATAAAATGATACAGATTAACATTAAAATGGAAAACCATATTGCCATACATTCAAGGCAGGTTGCATAACTTGTGCCACTTCTGAGTCCAATGTACACTAAACTGCAAAACTGAATTACATTTTCAATATCATCATAATTGCAGTGGATATTGGTATGTGTTTGTGCTGAAATTAAAATTAAGAGGTGGGGGGTGGGAAAGTCAGAATGAGAGAATCTATATGAAACAATTTTTCTGTACGGGCTAGGTTAGAATGAAGAAGAGAAATTCACAATAACTGGAATATACTTATTGGTATCATACCTCATTCATCTGATTGGAGATATAATAAGCATATGTAGTAAGCTTTGAAACATCAGAAAATGGTTCAGCAGCAGCTAAAGTGCAAACAGATTAAGGAACAATGCCAGGAGCTAGAAGATCTGTTCTGTTTCCATAGACATCCTTTGTAACTTTGTCATTTACCTTCCTTGTGTCCCATTTTCCCATCTGTAAATTGGTGATATAATATATTACACAGGGGAGCTGAGTTCATTAATGGGTGTAAAGTGCTTTGTGATCCCCAAATGAAGAGTGTGATAAAATTGCAAAGTATGGCTATCCAACTACAGAAGCAGTTTCTCCTCCCTTGGTGTTCACACCTCTACTGCTAGCAGAGCACCTCACCCTCCCTGACTGAACTAACCTCGTTATCTCCACACTGATTTATACCTGCCTCTGGAGATTTCCATTACTTGCATCTGAAGAAGTGAGGTTCTTACCCACGAAAGCTTATGCTCCCTATATTTCTGTTAGTCTTAAAGGTGCCACAGGACCCTCTGTTGCTTGTTATCACCTTGTTAGTGTTTCATGGGAATTTTTATGTGTTAAAATTAGCATAATATAAAGGTAAGTCAGTAGAATAAATATGTCCCCCTATTTATCAATTTTATAGTATGTTTAAAGAAGAATACTTTAAAAAATGTAACCAAAACACACAACACACCTCTTAGAAAATGCTTGCACCTACTGTTGTTATAAGTAGCACCTATGGTTATTGTAAGGGAAAGAGATTAGAGAAAATATTTTTCTCTGATTTATTTTTTCAGTGTCTTTATGCATTTGATAACATGTTGTATATAATGATTTCTGGCTATGTTCTGCCACCTTTAATCGTATACTGAATAGTATCTTATTCTGTGAGTAGTTCTGCTGATTTTAATGGGACCACTCAAAGTAAGATACTATACAACATGAGTAAGGGTGGATCAGACCCTTAGTTTCCCCTGTTGTGTATTTGGGTCTTCCACAGCGCAACAAAGAGAAGTGAAACATCTTTAAGAGAAAATTATTGTAAATCCCCTTACAATGGCAGGGAAATTCAGCAGTAGGTGGTGTTCTTAGAACTATTTTTCACTCCTTTTTAAAAAAAGTAACTGAGGCGATTTCAGGTTGGTGCTGCTCCTTTCATATGTGTGTGTTAAGTTCTAAACTGAGTAAATGAGCAAAGTGCATAGAAGGGTATTTTTAAAAAAAGAAAAGCACACACGCCATATTGAAGCATCACTGAGGATAAAAATGCAAAACCACCAAGAAAGTATAGATATGGAAGAATCCAAGTGCAAAGACTACGTAGTGCTATAACAATTGATCCTGTATTAACAAATAGCTAACCTGATTGGTAGCCCCATTTGAAGGCATTATTTTACATTTTACCTATAATAATTCTACCTAGTTTAGCTTAAATCTGCTGTGTGAGGGGAAAACTCACAATAAGTGGGATTCTTAGGATGTGTCACGGCAGTTGGGAGTGTGCCTCTCAACCTGGTAGGGAGACTTGTGCTAGTTCGACTTGAGCTAGTGCACTAACAAGAGCTGTGTGGATGTTGCAGCACCGGCAGAGGCTCAGGCTAGGCACACCCCCAACTGCAGTGTAGACATACCCACATGTGAAAATCCCCATGAAGAAAGAATTTTAATGGCTTTGAAAAATCCACATGAAGAGAAGATTTTAATGACTACTGAACTGAAGTGAGAATTTCACACAGTGCTATTGTGTTGGCTTCCCTTATAGTCTTTAACTTTAGGCTGATGTGCAGTCTTGAATGTATTATTAGTGTTATTTTATACTTATGGAAGACAGGCTTCAAAAGTTTCAGATCCAGCACTCGTATGTTGTACTAAATTGTCCACGGTGAAAACAGAGAAAACCATCTGAGAAAAGTAATTAGTAAGAGCTGATGGAATAGAAATGAAAAAATTGTATTTGTAAGTGGCATTGCTAATCTGGTAGGGTAATGGTGAACTAAGTTACCTGAGCCATAGAAAAGGAGTTTGTTAGGGAAGTAAGTGCACAAGGTTGACTGGTTTTTGTACATTTGTTGTTGTTTTTTGTCTGTCTAGGTAGAAAAAGTGGTATTTCCCCTAAGAAATCAAAATACATGACTCCAATGCAACAGAAACTGAATGAGGTGTATGAAGCAGTGAAGAACTACACAGATAAACGAGGCAGGCGATTAAGTGCCATCTTCCTGAGGCTTCCATCTCGATCAGAACTGCCTGACTATTATGTAACCATTAAAAAGCCAGTTGACATGGAAAAAATAAGAAGTCACATGATGGCCAACAAGTACCAGGACATCGATTCCATGGTAGAAGACTTTGTAATGATGTTCAATAATGCCTGCACTTATAATGAGCCAGAGTCTCTGATTTACAAAGATGCCCTTGTCCTACATAAAGTTTTGCTTGAAACTAGAAGAGACATAGAAGGAGATGAGGATTCTCATGTCCCCAATGTAACATTGCTGATCCAGGAACTTATCCATAACCTTTTTGTATCCGTAATGAGCCATCAGGATGATGAGGGCAGGTGTTATAGTGACTCCTTAGCTGAAATTCCTGCTGTTGATCCCAACTTCCCAAACAAACCACCTTTGACTTTTGATATTATCCGAAAGAATGTAGAAAATAATCGCTACAGGAGACTGGACTTGTTTCAAGAGCAGATGTTTGAGATGCTAGAGAGGGCAAGGAGGATGAACCGGTGAGTAAAACCATACATGTATCAAACCTTAGTCTTGTCAATTTAATTTTGAGTCTTTCACTGGTCAAATAATTCCCATTTTAAAAGACATATTATCTTTCCTGTTAGTGTGCTAGGGAAAAAGCAACTTGCTTAGTTGGGTGCCATCACCTTCAGCAGAATTTAAGCTTTCATTTAAAGTTTGTAGCCCCTGTCTTTGAAGTTAACCCTGGCAAAGCAAGGTTAAAGCAATGCAGGGCTATCTTCCAAAGTTGAGGGAAGGCAAGCTCAGAAGAGGAGCTCAGCGGGCAGCCACACAGTGGTAAAAAGGAGACCATTCAGAGGTACAGAAAAGCAAGAAATGGGTTATTTTTGGGGGGAGATGTTGTGTAGAGCAGTGGTCTCCAAAGTGAGGTGCGCAAGAGGATCCTTGGGGGTGCGCGGCAGGAGGAGGTTTGGTTTTTTTTGCTTCGGCAGTTTGGGCGGGAGTCGGAGCGGCTTTTTTCTTTTTTGCTTTGGCAAAAATGGTAGAGCCGGCGCAGCAGGGGGTGCGTGCTCAAAATTTTTTTAATGATAGGGGTGCGCGATCAAAAAAGTTCGGAGACCACTGGTGTAGAGACATAGACTGTCATCTAACAATAAAGTAAATCATTTCATTGGGCTACTGCGTTTTTAAACTGAGTTAGTATATTTCTATAGAAGAAATTTTGGAGGGCTGTGCCAGAAGGTAAAAATGTATTTGACTGCAGAGTCAGCCTTTTCAGCCTCTGATCAAGATTATAGCAAGTTCTGCTATATTAATTGCCTTTAGTAGATCTCCCATTTAGAGCAATCATTTCTATGCAAGGTTTCTTGAGATGTGCAAAAATATGCAGACATATAGCTTCCTGCTTTCCACTGGAGTGGGTCAAATAACATACTTGGAGATGTATGTTAAGGGCTCTTAAAAGAGGACAGTGATCAATTGTTCTCCATGTCCACTGAAGTAGGACAAGGAAAAATGGGATTAATCTGCAGCATGGGAGATTTAGGTTAGATATTAGAAACCCTTTCTAACTATAAGGGTAATTAAGCTCTGGAATAGGCTTTCAAGGTAGGTTGTGGAATCCCCACCATTGTAGGTTTTTAAGAATGGGTTGAACAAACACGTGTCAGAGATGATCTAGGTTTACTTGGTCCTTTCTCAGCACCGGGGGCTGAACTTGGTGACTTCTCAAGGTCCCTTCCAGCCCTACATTTCTATGATTCTGTATATAGGGAGGGTTTTCCTGCTGTAACTTTACTAGGAAAGAAGACATGTGGTGGTAATAAAATCTCTTATTTAAAAAGCAATTAAAAAGATCATCTGGCATGACAATGGGTGATGAGTACAATTACTCTTTTCAATTAAAGAAACAGCTTTTTAGTTTCTCAGAAGTCTCTCTTTCAAAAGCAGTAAAGTCCAGTTACAAAATACCTTCATTTTTGGCTGGTTGCCTATGATTTCTCAGAATTTCAGTTGCACTATATGAGAATGCTTATCTGACTTGTATGGAAATCAGCTTTTCTTTTTTGTTGTACTTGTACTTGTTATTGGAGAGACTGGCACATTATTTCTCTCTTCAGAGTACATGCAGGTCATCCGTAAAGATGCCCTCTGACTAAACTGCAATTGGATTTTAAAAAAATTTGTCCAGATGACACATTTTAGTTTTCCTAAACCTGAGAGAGGTGAAATGTTATAGCCATATGAAGACTTGGCAGTGTAGATCTCCAACCTGTCTTTTTTGCTCCCCCCCCCCCCCCATTGTGATTCATAATAACTAAAATTTAAAAAGAAAAATCAAGCTTGCTCTGAATGTTCAGCGTCAGCAAAAGCAGCATTAACCCAAATATCTGTTCTTTTAAAAACAAAATAGTATTCTGATTACTCCATGCTGTTTTGATTGGAAGCTATTCTGTTGGGTAATAGAATATTGATCATTGTCCTATTTAAGAATAAGGAAACAAAACTGTACTAATCTCCCCACCTAAAAAACAGTTTGGCTGAATATACAGCAAATTCTTTCATTTAAAAACAACAAACTGCTGAATGATTTTAAACACTGAACAAACACAACACTAAATAGAAATACAAAATACCCATAATGCATCATTTTGTACATTTTCCTTTTGTAAATACTCCTAAGAAGGCTGGATTAGGTTGCTAGTGCTTTGAGAGATCACTTTTTAAAGTGCCCTATAAACAGGCTATAAAGGTACTCTGATAATACTGTGGTGCAGGCCATATTATAAGTCCTAAATAACTTAATTGTGTAGAAGTATGTTGTTTAATTACTGGTTGAAAAGTAAAGCACAGATGTTTGGTAATTTTAAAAATTGGATAAACAAAAACTAATATGCGTGCATTTTATCTCTGATTTTTTTACTATAAAAGTATTTTTAAAGACAACTAAGAGGAAATCTGCTTATTGCTAATAGAGCAGTATCTGCTGAATTTTCTGTCACTTTACCTCTTTGTTGAACAGAAGTTATCTGGTATACACTGAGTTGTTGTAATTTATCCTTAAATGTAACAGTTGATGAGTTTGTATTTAGAGTACTGTTTATTCCTGCATAAGATATATTGTCATGTTGTAATCTGTCTGTCATTTCCATGCAGGACTGATTCAGAGATTTATGAGGATGCTGTGGAACTTCAGCAGTTCTTTATTAAAATCCGTGATGAACTCTGCAAGAATGGAGAGATTCTTCTGTCACCAGCACTCAGCTACACCACCAAGCATCTTCACAATGATGTAGAAAAAGAAAAAAAGGAAAAGCTACCCAAAGAATTCGAAGAGGATAAACTCAAAAGAGAGGAAGAGAAGAGAGGTAATTTCATTTTCCTTTCAAAACTACAAACAGTTGTCTTTTGTCATGCTTTCATTGCTGAGCTAGGCCTTCGCTGTTCCTGCTGGAGCAACTGTGTTACTGAGGAGGAACTAGGTTGCAGCAATGTGTGGGACAAGGGGGCCTTTGTAAAGGTCTTCTCTGTCACCCTCCTCCCATGCAGTCTCTGTGCTCTTCATGGCTTTAAAACAAGCTACAGGGAATGAATAAAGATGTCTTCAGGCTCCCTGCCACTAAGAGGGGAGGATGACTCCCCACTCTGCCTCTTTACTTGTCCCTTCAAATAAAGAGCAGGGGGTTGTCCTTTCCCCACAGCACTAAGATCAGTAGTGATCATCTTTATTCACTCCCTGCAGATGGGCTCAGTGCTACACGAGAGCAAGAGATGGTGGCTCTCGGTATAGAGGACAGGAGAGAGGCAACAGGGGTGACCTTTCTAAAGGTCAGTGAGTTCATTTTCACTTACATGGAGGCCTCGATAAAATATATCTGAAGATCTGGGCCCAGCTCTACAGCAGCAGGAGGGAGAAGCTAGGTGGAGCATAGATCATGCTCAAACCATACCTTGGAACTAGAATCCACTGGGTATGGTGTGGCACTCCTGCGTTACTCTCGGGGAGCATGATGGAGGGACCATCTTTTTGTTCTGTGTTTGTACAGCACAGTGGGGTCTTGATCCATGACTATGTGTGGTCCTGTGCACTACTGCAATACAAATAATAAATAAGAATGTGTCAGACATTGGCCTCATTCCCAGCTCTAGCTGGTCAACAAACTTTACTAATCTGCAATAGTGCTCCAACTTGCTGCTGTCTTTCTCTTTCCCTCATCCCACAGTAAGGAAGGTTTTACTTAAGTCACTAAACAAAGGTGTCGTGATTTAACTCATGGAGAGCCAGTGTACTGTAACAAGGTGCTGTTCTTAGAATCTCTCTTCTCTTCCTTAGATGGCTTTTAGTAATTTTTGTTTCCTTTTATGTTGAAATAAGAAGCTGAAAAGAGTGAAGATTCTGCTGCAGGAGCTGGTCTGTCGAGCTTACATCGGACTTACAGCCAGGATTGCAGCTTTAAGAACAGCATGTACCATGTTGGGGATTATGTCTATGTGGAACCTGCAGAAGCCAACCTGCAACCTCATATAGTCTGTATTGAGCGATTATGGGAAGATTCAGCTGGTAAGGAAAATAATGCAGTAGAGCTTCTTAATATTGCTTGTTAAAACTTCCAGTTTGAGTTTTCCTTGTGTAGAGCCTTATTATTCTGCTTACAAGTGTGTGTGTGTGTGTGTGCGCGCTGGCGTGTATTTTTATTACTTCTGAAACACTTGATTTAAAGGATTTTGCATGCTGGGGAGCTTTTGGGAGTGCTAAATGTCCTGTATTTTTCACATTATAAACATCCTGTAGATAACACCCTTGCCTTCTGGTCTAGGAAGGCTAGACGTGGCTCCTTCCAGAACCCATCAGCGCTGCTTTTGAGTCAGCTAGGGAGGAACAGAAAGGTCTTGTCTAAACTAGAAAAAGTATCCATTGCTGATAACAGAGCCAGTGTTGAACATAGTTAAATTACAAGTGTACCACAGGACAAGCCAGCATCATTTCAGAACACGTGGTTAAATTCCAAAACAGTGTTAAATATGGCTTGTCCTGAACAAACTTACAATTGAATCATAGAACCAATTCAACCAAAACTCTTGCTTTTGGCAGAATACATGAGGATTGAGACTGAGAAGTTTTATGGTACTGTTAATACACTGGGCCAGTCTGCATACAATTTATTTTCTCTGATTTTGAGTAGTATCAGTGTCCATTAATGGTTTATAAGAAAACTGTGTAGTCACAGCTTGACTCTGTCAAAAGTAAGGAGATGGCAAAACAGGAAAGGAGTTATTGTTAAAAATGTACATTACAATCTGTTATCCAAAGATCTGTGGGAATGTCCCAAATTTTCAGATAGTCAGGAGTGATAGACTCACAGGCTTTTTCCTGTCCTTGAGCATAATTTTCAAGGCCTGCACAGTCAGAATTTATAGATTGCAGACTGGATTCTCCAAGGCTCAATGGCCTTAATTCTCCAAGGCTCACCTGGCTCAATGGCATTAATTTCTGTTGTGTTCTTCTGAGTCAAACATCCATAGGAGAAGCGAGCCAGTGAACTTCTTACATATCCAAACCTCACTTATCTGAAACAGTTGAGAAACATTGTCCTATTTTGGATCGGCGAAGTTTGGATGTACCAGGTATTGCTATATAACTGTTTGATTATTAACACAATCTACTGTTGTCTTTACTTCCTTGTGCAATAGAAAATATATCCTGTTTTTTGCTTTTAGGGGAAAAATGGTTGTATGGCTGCTGGTTTTATCGACCAAATGAAACATTCCATCTTGCAACACGAAAATTTCTGGAGAAGGAAGTTTTTAAGAGTGATTACTATAATAAAGTTCCAGTTAGCAAAATTTTAGGCAAATGTGTGGTAATGTTTGTTAAGGTGAGAGATTAAATGGACTAATTTGTTAAACTATTTACTGATTTGTGCACTATTTTTTAAAATAAGACTCAAGGACTCTCACAGTACCTGTATGAAATAACCTTTTCCCCCATCATGTCTTACTGCTTGATACATTGCCTCTGTAGTAGAGAAAAAATGACATAAAGTTGCATTATTTGTTTCTCAGTGTCAGTTCAGCTATAGAAATCACATTACACATCATTATCAAATTTGTTGATGTTTTGAGAGATAAATAGGGAAATTGCAGGTAACGTCTTAAAATTTTCCTCAAAATTTTTAGCTTTAGTTTTTAGTGGAAGGAGGGCTGGATAGCTCGGAGGAATGGTAATGGGATATAGAGTTTCACCTCTACATCACAGTTTGATTCCACCCAGGTCAGTTGTGTTAAAAGTTCTTATGATCTGAATGCTTTTTGGCCTGTGTAGAATGAATCAGCTCAGTCCAGTTCTTAGTGGATGTTTTGTTTATGTAACTAACACAATCACTGTGACAATCCTTGTTGGTGTTATAATCAAAGATTAAGTGGGCATAGAGCTTTCATTCCTCTCTCAACTCAGTGGTGGTCTTTCCTGCTCAGAGTTCAGACATACTGGCAAGTTAATGTTGGGAAAACAATTGCCTGTAATAATAATTATATCTGTTTGGTAGAAGAAGTGGTATAATGTAATTCTCCTAGGCTGTCACCCTGGTACTTTGCATTGAATTTAACACGCACATTTAAAAAACAAACAAACCCAAAGAGAGACTTCGTGAATAGATTGTACTTCTGTGCCAGAACAAAAATCAGGCTGGTATATATAACCTCTGTCTCCATGCATGTTTCTGGAAAATTTCATCTGAAATGATCCCTTCTCTTCACTCAACAGGAGTATTTTAAATTATGTCCCGAAAACTTTAGAGATGAGGATGTCTACGTCTGTGAGTCTCGTTACTCTGCAAAGACAAAGTCTTTTAAGAAGATTAAACTGTGGACCATGCCCATTAGCTCTGTAAGGTTTGTCCCTCGAGATGTGCCCCTGCCTGTGGTCCGTGTCGCTTCTGTGTTTGCTAATACAGACAAAGTGGAAGATGAGAAACACACTGAAACCTTAGAGGATAATAAAGTGGGAGACAGTATCCTTAATCTTGAAAAGGTAGGCAAGATGATGATCTGGATATTCAACTGAACTGGATTTCAGATCAGAGATGATGAAAATGTGAGCATTCATGTTTTAGGTTTCACATCCTTCCAAAAAGCTAAATCAGTAGAGAAATAAGAAATGACAATACATCTCACTTTAAAATGTGTAAAAAAAAATTACATATATAATTTGTGTGTGCATACTCCATATAAATAATTGAAGCCTTGATTCAAATAAGTGTTAGCCCTGTTTGTGCCTTGACGATGTTAGCTACTGGCCACCTACGCTCTTAAACCTGTCATGTACCTGGTTTTTTTAATGAATTTTGGAGTTCTCAAATTTACCTCCGAATACATACTGTATTCAAATGCTGGACTAATCTGCGTTACAAGCTATCGTTTCTCTCATTGTGTCTGAAATTGTTTTTTTCTTTTCTTAACCACCTTTAAAAAAATTTCATCTACTTAAGTCTGTCCTAACGCTAGACAAATCAGTGAGACTGAAAAATCTATTTTTAACTCATCCCATTGCTGGTAGGTATTGCAGATATCCTTTATATTTAGTTTTTAGGTATCAAGTCTTCATTAAATAGAAATAGAATAGTAAGCATTACATGGTGGTATCATATGCTTCTCTGTGACATTTTATCATATGTCAAACATCGCTTATTTATAGTTGATACTTTGATGGTTTAAAATCATCTGACAGTCAGATACTTGGCATTCCTAGGGACTTTTTTCTTGCTAACATATTGAGAAAAAAGTTTTGTCTTTCATTTCTTATATTTAGATTTACAGAGTGAGCCTATTGTACATTCTCTGTGCTCAGTCACATAATTTAAAAACAAAAAAAGGAACATGCTGACCACCCCCCCAAATAAAAGCTAGAGATGTATGTTCTGATTTATCAAATGATAAAACAAAGGAATAATCTTATCAAGGATCAAGATCACAAGGTCTGATCCTGCCATGTGTAGAGCGTCCCCTATGAGCTGCCAAGTTCCCTTGGCTCCTTTTGACTTGAGGATACAAAGGTCGTGATGTGAGTTTTGGATAGAAGAGTGGGAATTAAATAGGACAAACAGCATGGAATTTTTAAAAATATGCATTATGGTGGTAATTGTGCCATTTAAGGTATTAACAGTGAATGCCTTCACCCTCAGTAATTTGACCAAATGCCTAATTTAGTTGCCCCGACCATGTCATCATGTTTACTAAAACAAAGTGAGGAATATTGTAGTTTTGCTTTAACCATACAAGATAGCTAATTAATGACTTTGATATCAATAAACCGACAAAGTGCCAATGGACCATCAAATTGATTATCTGGAAAAGCAGCAACTTTTTATTAGGAATTGCAAAGCTAACCACTTTCATAGCCAGCAAGCTTGACTTTGCCTTTTAATTTTCAGATTTCAGGGCTTACATTTTTGGAAGTTTGTGTGTACTTTTTAACTTATTTTCAGTAAAATTAAGATTCAATAAAACCTGTTTCCCTTTTACCTACTCTAGCACCTTTTTCCTTTTGTAATCAATTTTCCTAATCTCACCAGTTTTTTAATATATATGTTGATGTAGGAGAAAGAAGATGTTCCAGTGGAAATGTCAAATGGAGAACCTGGTTGCCACTACTTTGAACAGCTCCGTTATAACGATATGTGGCTTAAGGTTGGGGATTGTGTCTTTATAAAATCACATGGCTTAGTGCGACCTCGGGTGGGCAGGTAGATAATTTTTCTTCTCTGTTTGTAAATTGTAGCTATAAAGTTAGCATAATTAGACAACTAAAATCCATCTGTTTTATAAAAGATTTTTATATTTTAAAAATGGAGAAAGGAGGATGAGGAACCATCTTCTTTATAAAAGAGTTTGGTACACATTCTTAATAGAATACTTGAGGTGGGAGCCTACCAGCCAAAAAGTAATATGGTGGATGCGCTGATTATTTTTCTTTCACCTATCCTCAGTCACAGTATAATTATCCTAATGTACGAAAAGGTGTCAGACTACTGTCAGATTGCACAGTGCTGCTTTAAAGCCTCTTAAAATTGAGAATGGAGCTTTAAGTGACAGTAATTAAGTAGCAGTAATAAATTATATAAATGAAATAAAGTGCTACTTAGCCAACATAATTACTATATTTTTCTCATTTTTAAGTGCACATAAAGTAAAGTTTTTGACTCTTTTAATGTAGTAATTTTTTAATGACCGCTTTCGTAACCATCTACTGTATGAAGTTAGCTCCTATAGGAGGGAAGTCCTTTCATTTCTTTATCAGAGGCTTGTTTTCTTTTTTAGAATTGAGAAGATGTGGGTACGGGATGGAGCTGCGTATTTCTTTGGCCCAATCTTCATACACCCAGAAGAAACTGAACATGAACCAACTAAAATGTTCTACAAAAAGGAAGTGTTTTTGAGTAACCTAGAAGAGACCTGTCCAATGACCTGCATTCTGGGTAGTTATTTACAATTTTAAATGCAATTGGCTAATTCTCTTTTCCTGTATACTTTTTTTTTTAGTCTAAGATTATAGCTGTGGGGGGGTCTATTCCCCCCTCCTTTTGGGGGGGGGGAACTATGTAGAGGGAAAGAATGGATAAATTACCCAAAGTTACTTTTTTAGGCTTCATACTATTCACCTTTAGGGCTTTTTGGAAGATCCTTCTCTTTGATGTTTTCCCACCATAACACAAATTATATTTATTTAAAAACAAAATACAGAGCCCCTATAACTAGGAAGCAGAAGACTATGAAGCCCACAGGAACTTCTTTATTCCAGTTTAATGTATCTGAAAAAGCAACTAGATACCATTATGATGTACTAGGACAAGGGTGGCGAGCCTGAGAAGGAGCCAAAATTTACCAATGAGCATTGCCAAAGAGCCACAGTAGTATATCAGCAGCCCCTCATCTGCTACCCCACTCCAGCCCCCGCCATCCTGCCCACCATCAGCCCTGCCAATCAGTGCCTCCCCCTTGCTCCCCTCCCCTCCCGCCCGCCGCAATCAGCTGTTTTGCAGTGTGCAGGAGGCTCTGGTGGAGTGGGGGGAGGAGCGAGGGCATGGCAGGCTCGGGAGAAGGGGTAGGAGTCTTGGGGGAAGGGGTGGAGTGGGGGCAGGACCTGGGGCAGGGCAGGAGGTTGAGCAGTGAGCACCCACAGCACATTGGAAAGTTAGCATCTGTAGCTCCAGCCTCGGAGTCAGCACCTATGCAAGGAGCCGTATATTAACCTCTGAAGAGCCACATGCGGCTCCGGAGCCACAGGTTGGCCACCCCTGTACTAGGAGGTAGATGGAAATGGTCCCTTGACTAAGAAATGGGATCTTTAAACTCTTAGTAATTTATTTTGACTTTTTGGATATGTTTTTGCAGTGTTTGGGATGCAATATTAAATGCAGTTGAATGATAGTGATGACATTTTTTGTGACAGTATAGGACTTACTAGATTATTTAATTGCTCATTTCTAGGCTTTCTAAATACAGTGGAACTCTGATTATCCAATCTAATTGGGACCGGGGCCAGATCGGATAACTAAAAATCCAGATAAACCAGAGCCCTGCCGCCCATTCTCCATCTGTCCATTCCGGCTGGAGCCCCGCAGGTGGCTAGTGGTTCAGTTAATATGGAGAGCCAGATAATGGAGGCTCAAATAAATGGGGTTCTACTGCATTTGGTTCTTTTAAAACCAAAACATTTTTTACCTCAGCTATCATCTAACCAAGTTTTTGTTTTCAATTTCTCCTGTTCTTTTTTATTTTTGTAATGATTACTGTTGTCTGTGTGTGAGTGCAGCGCTCCTCTGATAGATCATATGACTCTTAGTATGAGCAAAGTGCAATGAATGTGAGTGTGTTCCGTTGAGTACAGTAAAGCACCATGAATCTTCAGGATGTATGAGATGGGTGGAAAATTGAATTTCCTGGCTTTTTGTGAAATACTTCATGTTAGAGCTATGATGACAGTTCCTTATCCTTCTCTCTTACTTTTGCAGGAAAATGTGCTGTGTTGTCATTCAAGGACTTCCTGTCTTGTAGACCAACAGAGATCTCTGAAAATGATGTTCTACTCTGTGAGAGCCGCTACAATGAAAGTGACAAACAGATGAAAAAATTTAAAGGGCTTAAGAGGTTTTCACTCTCTGCAAAAGTAGTGGATGATGAAATTTACTACTTTAGGTAAAATATGATTGGGGAAAAAAACCATTTTTTCTATTTTACTATTCAAAATTGCAACAGGTAAGGGAGGATCAAATCAGGCTGATCACAAATATTTAAAAATAATCTCAGCTGCTACCTTCACATTTCGCTTTCCTCCTGTCCACTGAACTCTAATTTTCACTCTAGGCTTTGGTAAAAGCTGTTATGTTCTCATGGTGTGATCTTGCCATGCAAAGATGTCAGAGCGAGGCCCAAATAGCCTCTCAATTGATGGACATTATTATCAATAAGGAATATTCATTGTTACTTTGTTTCCTAGTTTGGGTAGACAGACACACAGCAGTTCTGCTTGAGCTAGCCAGCTAAAAAGAGCAATGTAGCTGGGGGTAGCATGGGCAGCAGCTTGGGCTAGACTCCCAAGTACATACCCAGGAGGGTTGGGCGGGTTTGTGCTCAGATAGCTAGCCCAAGCTGCCACCTGGGCTATCCCTGGGTACACTGCTATTTTTAGTGCACTAGCTCAAGCAGAGCTAGCACATGTCTGAGTACAAACCCACCTGACCCCCTGGGTACATACACAGGCAGCTTGCCCAGGCTGCCACCCATGCTATCCCCATGTACACTGCTACTTTTAGCACACAAGCTTGAGCAGAGCTAGCATGTGTCTGTCTACCCAAGGTGGGAAACATGCTCCCAGCTGCAGTGCAGGCATACCCTCAGAATAAGATTTACGAGTGACCTGTCATGCAGAGGATGTATTTTTTTTTTCTTTTTCTTTTCCTCAGAAAACCCATAGTTCCTCAGAAGGAGCCATCACCACTACTGGAGAAAAAGATTCAACAGCTAGAAGCAAAATTTGCTGAATTGGAGGGGGGTGACGAGGATATTGAAGAGATGGCAGAAGAAGAAGGTGAAATCATTGAAGCACCTTCTATGCCTCAGCTTCAGACTCCACTGGCTAGTGAACTGGATATAATGCCATACACTCCACCACAGGTAAAGATGCCTCCTAAAAAATCTTGAATGGTATACCAGTCAGTATTCTCTATCCCACTCCCCCTCCACCCCAACCCTAACAAGAAAATAAAACAAAAGTGTAATTATATCCACTGAGGAGGTTTATATTTAATCTTAACAGCCCATGGAATAATTTTTCAGAACACTTCTACGTTCTAATTTGGTATGCTTTGCTGCACTGTTGTAACACAATTAAATAATTTTTAAGGAATACGTTCAAATGGGGAGATAATTAGAGCAAGTTTACACTATTGTGTGAATAGTGTGAAGAATTCTACAAAACTTGATGGTAGGAAGCAAGCAGAATTACGGTGGTGGGATGGGAGAAAATGTCCCTCTCCCCCTGCCCCTTCACTAAAATGGCCTAGTGGGTTTGTGTGTGTGTGTGTGTGTGTGTGTGTGTGTGTGTGTGTGTTTGTTTCTTGGTCTAGAACAGTGGTTTTCAACCTCTTTTCATTTGAAGACCCCTAAAAATTTTTGAATAGAGGTGCAGACCCCTTTAGAAATCTTAGATATAGTCGGCGGACCCCCATGGGTCCGTGGACGACAGGTTGAAAATCACTCGTCTAGAAAGTCCTTTTGCTCAGCTTGGAATGATATTTGTTCTCTCAATCAGAATATTCCCAAGTTTCAGTTGTAAGGTCAGCATAATGTATGGAAAAGTTAAAAACCAGTTAAACTGTTTTTTCCCCCATGTGCCTCATGCAATTGTATAGTTTTATAAAGTGAGCTGTGAGTTTGAGACCTGACATCTCTTTGAGGGCTGCAAGGAAGGGCAGCTGTTTAATAAATACTACTGAAGCATAGGAAATTTTGATGCTTTAACCATTTTTAAAGGCTTTTGAATCTTGTGACGATTCCATTGTATATTTGTGGTTATAATCCATTTTTCTTACAGTCCACTCCGAAGTCTGCCAAGGGCAGCACGAAGAAGGAGGGATCAAAAAGGAAGATCAACATGAGTGGGTATATCCTATTTAGCAGTGAGATGAGAGCTGTGATTAAAGCTCAGCACCCAGACTACTCCTTTGGAGAGCTCAGCAGGCTTGTAGGAACTGAATGGAGAAACTTGGAAGCAACCAAGAAAGCAGAATATGAAGGTAAATGAAAACTAAAGTAACATATACTCGGTCTGCTTTTTCCTTTCTGTAGAGATGCAATAATTTTATTCAGATAAGTTTAATTATTAAAGAAGAATGTCTTGTTTGTAGCTTCATATGTGGAAAGGTTTAAATAAATGTTCATGGTAATGAACTGTAGGAGTGAAATAGAAAATATCTTAGTATAATTTAATTACATAGTGCAGCATATGAACACTGTACTTTAGAAGTACAAGAGTGTGTCTCTGCCACAAAGTATTTTTGATTGAACACAGAGACACACAAAACAAGGAAACAACTCAGAAGTGGATGGGTATGGAGATAACATTGCTGGGGTGGAAGTTGGGAGGGAAACCTGCTCAGGAGTCATTTGAGGAAGTGATGATATAAAGAGGATTGGAGGAAGGCAAGCAAGAGAGCTTTGTGAACAAGGAGGGGGAGCTGTTCAAAGCATGGGAAGCAGGTAAGAAGGCATGAAACATAATGGAAAAAGAAGTCTTTTGCTTAATTAAAATTGGGCTAAAATAAAGTAGGACAAAAATAATAAAATAAAAATTCAGGATACCTAATCCGTTGCAATGCTGGGAATATAATCTTTTCAATCTTAGAATTGTCCAAGAGTTGTAACTGATTTTGTTGAAATATCCTGTTCCCTAAACGAATCCTAGAATGTTCTATAGACCAAAGAGTCCAGGCAGAAAAGTACTCCCTAAAACTTTTCTTTTCTTACCTGATATTCATCAGAGGTCTTGGAACTTTTTAATCAAACTCAAATCACAAGTGACACTCTTCAAGAGATCCCTGCCTGAGTACAGATAAACCATCATTTAAATCTCTTCTGTTGGTATTCACTATTGCTGTTATAGTTAAGAATGTGTCAGCATTTGCATTATAAAGCACAAATTATAAAAGTATATAGCACTACTGTTATAATAAAAAATTACTTGGTGCAGGAAACTAGCGTATAAGGTTTTGGCTTTAGAACAAATATTACTTAACTTTTTTTTAAGTTATAAGTTTGCTTTTTCTGAAAGTGTTTTGTTGGCATGCTCATAACTCAAAAGCAGTTTTGGTTTTCAGACTAAAAATTTGCATGACATCACTTCCCCCCCATGGATTTTCCATAGCATCTCTTTGCAGTGGTAGAGCGTAATGAGGCTCCATTTAGTCATTTGCAGGTTATCTGTTGCAAACTCCATAAAGGAAATAGTAATGCCGTTACATCATGAATGTACCATACAGTATGACATTTTTCCTATGCTGTAGTTTGTTTATACATCACCATAGGTATGCATGGCACCTTATAGGAGAGAAATGTCAGGTCCCTTCTTATGTCCTTCCTCTCAAGAACAGTAGGATGGTTAGCATGTTTTAAACATTCTAATTAGAGAAGCTAGATTATTTGCTTTTCCAGCAGAGTACACAACTGTAATACAGCGGTAGCAGCAATGCCCACTATAGTTAAGGTTGCATAAGTAGTTCAATTTTAGTTGCCTTATTTTAAATTTTTTTTTTTTTTTTTTTTTTTTTTTTTTT
>NW_020664583.1:7569139-7629548 GCF_002925995.2 Terrapene triunguis
AATTTTTTTTTTTTTTTTAGAAATTTTAATTAATTAATTAATTAATGGAGATATCCTATCTCCTAGAACTGGAAGGGACCTTGAAAGGTCATTGAGTCCAGCCCTCTGCCTTCACTAGCAGGACCAAGTACTGATTTTGCCCCAGATCCCTAAGTGGCCCCTTCAAGGATTGAACTCACAACCCTGGGTTTAGCAGGCCAATGCTCAAACCACTGAGCTATCTCCCCCCCGCTTACAACTTACTTGTAACTTACTTGCTTACAACTTGGTCCCTGCCCAAAGTTAGATTTTTTTATTTTTTGCGGAGAGGGGAGTGGGGAAGCTCATGACATCTAACCTGATTTGCTTAGAGTATGTGTGGGTGGCAGAAAATATATTTCTTCCATTATGAAAACACACAAAATTCATGCAAGTGGTAGTGTGGATACTGCAATGGAGGATAGAAAGATGAAATTTGGTGTGATTTTTACACCTCAGAAGTGTCTTTCAGTGTTCTGGTGAAAATTGGTTTGGATTTGGCTGAGTTTGACCCAGTGAAAATGGAACCTTGCACATGTGGGGTATAAGTTGTACAATTTTTAGCAATATTCAAGCACAAGTAGACTCATTGCACGTCTGCATGGCTAACTTAGCTGTACTGCAAAGAATTTTGTAAATATGTACTATGAATGAGGCAAAGACTCATTGTAAGGAAAAGTGAAGTTCAAGCAGAGGGGCATCTTCTTGCCTTATAAATTGTGTTGGATAGGTCATTCCAGTGTTTCAAACCCTGGTCTGAAGGATTTGGGATTGGAGTCACTGAACTTTATAGTGAATCCCAGCTGAACTTTTCTAAGTCTGTGCACCTTTATTGCACTGCTGTGACAATGTTGTAAGTTGTAAGTTTCATCTGTTAGATCTGTGCCAGTTGTGACATCAGTAGACAGATTTTACATAGCATTGCCCTGTACTAGGTAGGTCACAGTCCTATTTCAAGACTCAGCATTCCAAAGTCGAAGTTACTAGCATTATGGTCAAATAGAAAATTTAACGGTAATTCAGCAGAGTGTCTAAGGGGCTTCTTCTATCTGATCATTTTTTAACTGGCCAAAACTAAAGGAGAGTCTGAACAGCTGGGTCTGTCTTTTCTCCAAATTCTTTAATCACTCTGAAGAGGAGTGTTCACTTTCCTACTTTGGCATCTCCCCTTAAATGGCTTGTGTTCTCTGTTCTCAATCATATATGTGTTGCCAGTAATAAATTTAGGAGTTCCTATGCGTCGTCATCCCTTCCTGAAATGATTGATGAAAACACGGAAGGAAATGCCTAGAAGAAATGGAACTGGTCTTTCAGTGTATTTATATACTTCTAGAGGTTGCACAAACAAGTTACCCATGAAACACAATTGTATGAAAGGCTTTTGGACTTCTGTGCTGGTAAAAGCTAGTGTTTTAGTAGCATATATCATTTAATCTCGTTGCTGAACTTCTCAGCTTCATTTGACACTTTATTGCTGTTTTTAGTAACAATTTTCATCTTTCACCAACTTCAAGAAAACTTTTAGTCCCACCATTCAGTGCTGTTAAAATCAATAGAGGTATATGCTGCATTCATTTATTCTTTGTTGCTTCTCATTGCTTCAGTAGGATATGATATTCAGAGAAAACAAATCAGTAACTTGCATGCCCAAAAAGCACCTTGCGTGGGCATTTGGAATACCCCTTTTTTCCATGTAAAATTGTCTTCTTATCAGAGTCCTGTGCAGTCAAGCGTTTATTCTTATAGTAGCAGTGAGAAACTTGATCTAGGTACCAATCAGATTCACAATACTAAGAACACACATGCTTCTACAGAGCAGCACAATTTGAGTTAGACATCTGTAGCTAAAAAGGAAATGGCTGTAAGGGAACTGTGATGGGGAAAGGGAGAAGTCAGAGGGAGAGGCAGAGGAACTATTTTTGGTCCATCCATCTGCTGCTTGTTATGTTCTAAAACACTAAGGACCTATCTACACTAGGGAAATCTTGCAAGACTTTTGCTACCACTGTTTCAACTCCACCAGTAGTATGGACATGGGGAGCCCTAATGTAGATGGGCCACTGATTGCCACTTGCATTTTAAACACTCTTATGACCTCATCTTGCTTGGGACAAGTCTAACCGACAAAGTGCTTAAAATGCCAGCAGCAACTGGTGGCACATCTACACGAGAGCTCCCAACATTGCTACTGCTGGCTTAGCTGAGCCAGTGGTATGAAAAGTGGAAAAAGTTTTGCCCAGTTTTCCTAGTGTGGACCGGGCCTAGTGCTGGACTGCTGCTATCATGTTGGTAACACTGGTGTTATGATCAAATCTGTTCTTTGACTTTTTAAAATTAACTTTTTAATCAAATAAAACTTCACATTTTTAAAACTTGATGGAATATTTTTCATGATAGGTTCTCTAAAAGTTTTAGCTGGAGCCAAATGAAATCAAATTATATGCTGTATGAGTAGAATAATCTGTTCTATTTTATATTAGACTAAACTATGCCAGTGTTTTAATAGTCCTCTTTAATGAACAGATAATATTTTGAAATTCTGGGTTACAAAACAGAACTGAAAATCTAAAATACTTTTACAGAGCGGGCAGCTAAAGTTGCTGAGCAGCAGGAGAGAGAGCGAGCAGCACAGCAACAGCAGCAGAATTCCTCCCCCCGGGCAGGCACTCCTGTCGGGGCTCTTATGGGGGTGGTGCCGCCACCAACACCAATGGGAATGCTCAATCAGCAGTTGACACCTGTTGCAGGTAAAAAGTAGGAGCTATGACCATTTTTTCCTCATCCACTTTATCAAACCCCTTCATAACTCTGAACGCTTCTCTTGGGTCACTTTATTCCTACTGAAGAAAAAGCTCAACCTCTTCAGCCTTTCTTCATAATAAATATACTTAACCTTGAAATTATCCTGATTTTTCTCCCCATTACCCTCTCCAGTAGTTAATATTCTTCTGAAAAAGGCTGTAAAATAGGTTCCTCCTTACTCAGTAGAGCTGCTCCCTGTTTGTATTCCATCATCTGTGTTCACTCTACTTATTAAAGGAAATGCTTACTCCTGTTAGTACTGCAAAGGGAAGTGAGCTGGATTTCTTCTAGTGCATGCATCATCAATGGAAGTGTTAAGTAGGTTCCATTTGAAATCTTTTATTGTTGGTGACATGTGAGACTGAAAAATCCAGCCTGACTTTCAGATTCCAGGATGAGTTTGCAGATTTGGCAGCTAAAAAGGTTATTTTGGCAGCTAAAAAGGTTATTTTGCTTGTAAACAGAAAAGGCTTGATCTGGGATAATTGAGACAATAAATCTTTTTACCAAGTCACTTCACAGAATAGAACTGCATTTTGAGGGCTTTTTCCACAAATCTGTACTATCTGGTGTTGTGATTAGCAGTCATATTCCAACTGAATTCAGTAGGACTATGCCAGTCCTAGGATTAGGTCCTACGGCTGGGCAAAGCCCTAGAGAATATATTAAGGGAACCCATCCTACATTGGCAGGGGTATGTATTAGGTCTTTTCCTTCTCCAATATCTAATTCTGTCACAGATTAATTAAAAAGATAACATTGGTTTAGTCAAGTTCTAAAAATAGGACTTTGTACATACAATTAAAGTATATTTTATCTCTCCCTTACTGCATTCAAGTTGCTCCATTTGTTCTCAGTTTTGTTCTTTAGGCTGCAGCCATACTTTAAGCTGACAGCTTGAAGTTGTATTTTCTGTTATGACCTCTAAATTCCTCTCTGGTCAATAGATTGCATGGATGTTCAATTAAATACATGTTTCTTATTTGGCTTATGATATCCAGACTGCAAAGCATTTGTTTACACTAAATTGAATTTTTCTGTTAGTATCCCAATCCTGTTAAGAAATTCAGGTGGTTCTCTGAAATTCTCTGAATCTGATTGTTCATTTTTTATGTTCAGTTGTTATACCTTTAGCAGATTTTGCTGTCTTACATTTTGATATTCTCATCTAAATCATTTGCATATGTTCTAAACAAGAGTTCCCCACTACCACCTTTATTTTACCTTGAGAATATCTTATACAAGCAAGAAAAGCTACAAATTTCAGCCTCTCATGTCTTTATACTGACCATCAGTTTAACATTTTTTCAGGGAGTCTTTTTTTATAGCTAGTAATGCCCTTTGTGAAACCTTTACAAATGCTTTGTGACAAATCTAAGTTCTGCACATAATATTCACTGTTTACTTTATCTCTTGTGATGAGTTCTTCAAACACAAAGACCATCCTCTCATAATTCAGACTGATAGAAATGAATTTCCAAAGTGTCTTCACTATATCATGCAAAATACTTCCAAATATTTTCCTTACAACTGATAATGGAGTCATCCACTTCCCAGTCTCCAGGAGTCTTTTGTTTGAAAATGTCTAAATAAATAAATTGAGATTTCACTTATTTCTTCCTCAACCTTTAAGCCAGTGATGAGGTAATAGAAAAATTAAGTACTGCATATATTCAGTTCTGTTACTTTCATCTGCATTAAATAACCCTGTGGGACTAGGGTTCAGCGTCTGAGGCTGAGAAATCCTAGCACTTTCTAAGATACACATTTAGGGAACAAATCTCTAGTCACGTGTAAAATTATATATACAAGAGTTTATGTAAATAACTGTGGCTTATATGGAAAATGGGGGAGGTACAGTTCAGAAGATGTAAACAACTATCCAAGGGGCCAAAAAAAAGGGTTACCAATTAGATTTATTTTTACTAACCAAAACTGTAGTGGAAACTGCACATTGAGATATTAAAAGTGGTCACATAAACCATGAGTTGGGCTACTGGAACCAATCCTTAATGCAGATTTCACTACAGTATATTAAGTCAATCAGCTATTGAGTAAGTATTCCATTGAAGTCATGCAGCATATGTACAAATAAACTTTTGTAATTGAAAGGAAAGTTTTCAAAAGATTCAAGTGTCTGACCTGAAGATCTTACTACAAGTTGGTGTAGTAGAACTTTTTAGCTACTTTGGGACCACTTACTATATTGATATTTTTGTCTGTGATTTTAATTTTTTAAAATAAAAATGTGCATTGAAATATATTGATAAATTCATAGAGACCAGTTTAAAAATATTTGAAATCGACATCTATTACAATTTAAATGTTGAGCTAAATTTCTTGTTCGCCTAAAGAAACTTATAATGTGAGTGGGACCAAACCGTTATTTCTTGATTGTTGGCTTCACTTGAAACATGAAAAAAAGTTGATGTTTCTCAGATCCGTCACAATGTTTTCTGAGCAAGCTGCTAGTTATTTTTCAGCTACAAATACCCTTTGCTCCTGAACACCCAGTAGTTCTATTTGAGAGTGTCCAATCAGAGCTATTGAGAGTTATCAATTGGTCTTAATCCAGATAGATTGTTCATTGTCAATGTCATGGAGACTCTGGAGGTGATTTCTCAGCATGCACTGTAGATTCTCCAATATTTTGCATTTTTAACCTTCTCTCCTGTTCTTTAGAACATTCTCCGATCCTCAGTTGTCTTTTCATAGTATTACAAACGCCTTTCCTTAGCTCTCTGACAACATACCATGCAAAATTAACAAACTTCAAGGGACTGGAAACAGCAAGTTAAAATTCTAGGGCTTAATAAACACAATTCAGATCTTTCACATGGCCTTTCAGGTTTGCTTACTGACAGTACCATACTTGGGTCTTCCTCACTCCCAAGAGATTGAGATTGTTAGCAGATGGTCCAGTATATTCTTCATTGTATCTTTTTCTTTATTATGAGGCCTAGGAAGCATCAGAGGTCAAATTCTGCCTTGATTTTTATTCACCATGTAAATCAACTGACTTCAGTGGGATTGCATGGGATGAAGGTTGATATGGCCCAGCACATCCAGAGCTATCAGTTTTTTATTTCCACTTAAATACACCTCTGCCCTGAAATAACGCGGTCCTCGGGAGCCAAAAAATCTTACCTCATTATAGGTGAAACCACGTTATATCAGGGTAGCGGCGGCAGGGCTCTGACGGTGATTTAAATGGCCCGAGGCTCCCCACAGCGGCCAGAGCTCCGAGCCCTTTAAAGTGCCGCCCGAGCCCCACTGCCTGAGCCCCGTTGCCGGAGCCCCGGGGTAGCAGCAGCAGGACTCCAACGGTGATTTAAAGAGCCCAGGGCTCCTGCCACTGTGGGGCACCCTGGGCTCTTTAAATCTCCGCCCAAGCCTCGCTGCGGGATATAACGTGGTAAAGCAGCCCCGCCCCCCCCAGAGCGCTGCTTTACCGCGTTATATCTGAATTCGTGTTATATCAGGTCGCGTTATATTGGGGTAGAGGTGTAGTTGCTCAGGTTGTATAGAAGGTAATTTAAAAAAAAACACACCACTACATTGAGTTAAAGAGCATGCATTATAAATAACCTTGACAGATGAATTCTGCATGCATACCACAGAAAAATGCTTGGAGAATTTTATATATTGCAATTAGGTTTGGCCAGAGAGCTATCCCACAAAGTATGGATGTGCATAAATTGATGTACTGAGTGTTGTGCTGTTAATTTGAATATGTATGGCAGAACTTTAATGCTATGTTAAAACTGTTCACATTAGAAACATTTAACTGTGGCTGAATTTATTCCTTGTGTTAATGTGTATTTGAACATTCAGCATTTTTTGCCCCATGAGAACATTACAAATACACTAAATACTAATTCATCCAAAGTATAGCATTTCATATTTATAACTTTTATTTTAATTTTTGTTCATTCTTGCAAGATACTAATTGTAGTATTGTCCTGCTGTACTAAAGGTGCTTATTTGTGGGTAGTGCATGTCTTATTATTTAGATCATATTGCATGTTATTGATGCATGTTTGAAATTTGTTGTGTCCTTCAAGGCATGATAGGTGGCTATCCGCCAGTGCTGCCACCTTTGCAGGGCCCAGTTGATGGCATTGTTAGCATGAGCAGCATGCAGCCACTTCACCCTGGGGTGCCCCCACCCCACCAACTTCCGCCAGGTATGCCAGGCATCCCAGGCATCCCACCACCGGGTAAGAATGTCCACATTCACTCATTATTTCATCTTCATGTTCTCACAGTTTAACCAGTTGTTACAGAAGTTATCTGAAACTTGTTTGTTTGTAGCTTAACTGCTTGACTGTTGCCGAATGTTCCAGGTATGTCTAACTGTAACATATGTGCCATGCTGCTGAATATACCAGGTATATCCCAATTGTCCATTGAGCTTAATGGAATGTTAATAAATATTGGCAGAACAACATATATAGGGAACAAGCAACAAAAGATTTACCTGGTGAAATATGACTAGTCAAAATCATGTTATTTGGGCATGTTTATCAGTAGCTTCAAACCCTGAAAGCAGCTTAGTTCTTATCCTTGTATTTCAATAGAATGTACAATAATTTTTTACTAGATGCATAGGTGGGATTTCTTGTTGCCAGTGCCTGGTGGAAATCCTTTGCATCTGTGCGTTGTTATTTTTTTTAATTATATTCAAAGTCAGTTTAAATCCACACAACTGACTAAATATCTCTGTGTATTAGCAGTAGGTCAGATAATCAATTACATATACATATGATAAGATTAGAAATTGTTATTGTTATTTATTCACCAAATACAAAAGTTGAAGGCAGTCCTCACCCTTACTTTGCAATCTATAAAATGGCCAGTCACAGGGCTAATTATAAAATTGTATGCAATCTTACAAGTTAGTATAAAATAGCCTTCAGTGCTAGTGATTCAACAATATGTTATGTCCCAGAACTGATAAGAAGGTTCGTTTGAAGTATGTGTTGGTGAAGGGAATCAATCACAATCAAAATCTTCATTGACAAAGAACAGCATTTTTCCCCATTTGTCTTTATTTTCACATTTAAAATTTAAATTTCTGAGCAGAGCAAAAGATGAATGGTTATATTTTAGGAAAGCGGGCGAAATGCAATGTATAGATAGTGCCGTTGTCTCATTCATGTTCTGGGACTGCTGGCCACTACCCTCTTTTATCCTCTTTACTGCTGCTCCTTTCCCCTTTTGCTCCCCGCAGCATTCTCCAGTGCTGCCATTTAAAATGTCGCACACATTCAGTAGTTAAGCTGTTAATCTATATCTTGTATAAGGTATCTTGTTTGCCTTTTATTTTCCATTTGCAACTACAGTAGATGTTTACCTGAAGTCCTATTAACATGGTTATGTATTTGAATGTAAGTGGTTTAAAAAAACCTCAGTCAGTATTAGATATGCAACCTGCATCCTAAAATGGTGTGCAAGATTCATATTAACTTCATAACATTAATGGGTTTAGTATTGTAGTTTGTTGATAGACTGCAAGATACAGCTGCAACTCCTGCTCACCAAGTCGGTGAAATTTAAGAGCAGGATGGTAGTAGTATAAAGGTTTGGTGGTGCCACACTGTGCCAGGTTGGTGTGTACCTTTAAGAGGTCAGTTGTTCATTATCACAACTGGAGAAATAAGCATTATAGGTTCAGCATTTTAGAACAGAGAAGGTAGAGATTCAAGGAAGAAATAATAGACCTTGGACTGAAGGATCCTCAGAATCTCATCTGGAACAGTGTAGAGTGAGGGAGGGGCCATTCTCAGGTGCTGGAAGAGGAGAGGTTTTTTCCATTTCCACCCCCCCAAAAATCCCTAACATATCACACTATTTGCATTAGAAGAATTCTTACCTGTTACTGTATTTTTGTTACTGAAAATACATTTGAAACAGAGATGTCACGAGTTTGAAAATTAGCTCAATTTATGTTTAAGAATAAATGCCAATGAAAAATTGCCATGGCACATCTTTTAAAATCAACTTCAATCACCGATGTAGAACACTGCATGCAGATTACATCTGGTAAAAAATATGCATACATTTTCAACTTGAAAATTAATTATATTTGATTATGACAAGATGAAGCAGTGACACAAATAGAAAGAACAGCATCAAGAGCAACTTTCGTTAATCTGTTCAGGCCCAGTCATCTTCATGTAATATGTCACGAACCAGATAGCTCTCAATTAGGTTTGTAAATTCATCTTTGAGTGTGACTTACCTGGTCTGTTCCCTGGTGCAGTTCATGTAATAGGGAAAACGTGTAAAATATTTATCCAAATAATTGGAAATTCTTTATCATATGTAATTTCCAAAGTTAAAAAATAAGTGGATAACATTAATCTGTTTTACTCTTAAGACAATGTAAACTAATCTTATCACTTCAGTGTTAAGCAGTGTTAAATTGCTTTTTTTATTAGAAGACTAGTATAGTACAGTAGCATTTAAAAAAAAGGAATTGCATGGTTTTGCTGCTGCTTGAACATTTTATAATGTTGAATGTAGGGGAAATGTTGGATGTCACTGAATGGAACAAATCTATATTTCTTTTTCTTTTAATTATTAAACAAGGGATGGGATGATTGCTTTCAAATAAGAGATGTATAGTTTGAATGGTGAGATTTAGTCAGACAATAACTGTGCAACTGGCAAAATGGAAACCAGAAAAGAATAGAATCTCTTTTAAAATTTTTTTTTTTTTAAAGCGTGGGAGGTGGGGAAACAGAGTTTTAAACTGAGCAGGCTGCATCTCAGTATCATGCCTTTTTTAAATCTAGAAACTTTATTTTAAAAGGAGTGTTGTATCATTATGGTGAATAAAATTAATTTCAATAGTAAAGATATGATATTCAGTTAGATAATGATGCCAGATCTTTATAAAAGACAAAATGGCATTGGTCACTGAGATGAAATAAGACTAATTTTGTTTATATTTTAAAATGTAGGTGTTATAGGCCAAAGCGTTTCTTCCATGGTAGGCACTCCGGCACCAGGAGGAAGTCCCTTTGGACAGCCGGTAAGTAATTTACATTCTTTATGAAACTTTAAAAGTCATATTCCATTATATTCTTTGAGTTAATATTGAACCAGTGTCTCCCCAATGTGCTAGTGAGTGCTATGATGCAGTTTGTCTTTCAAATGAGATGTAAAATCAGGGCATTTCTGGCCACTTATGGTCATTGAAGATCCCATAGGCAGAGTATTTGTTTTTCTTGGCCAGATTCTAATTTGGTTAATTCAGTTCTACCTAACAAAGTGCCTTCTGCAATTTAAATTAGACAGTATTCTTTTTTTCCTGTCCTAATTGATGTGAGTCATTTTTGTGCACTGTGTAATTGCTGATAACCTATATTTTTCCTATTTGTTTGTGAGACGATTCCTTGCTCTGTTTCTAAACCATCAATAAACAGGCTGCACCTCTTTATTTTTTCAAAAACTCATAAAACCAATAGACACTATCTGGTTCTTCAACAATCAGGTCAGATTCTATTGATGATCAAATGTTCCTTCTCATTGATTAGTATAAGCCAATTGTTCATTCAGCATCCAATTCACTAGACTAATTCTAACATTTTAGAGGGGAAATGATTTTGGACATCTAGAATTATTTTGAATCTGTGTGAGCCAGTCAGAAGGTAGTAAAGTGCATATGCAATCTGATTGGTTAACATTGTTCCAGAACTCAGTATTGTTGACCTTTTAAGGAGATAAATAATGAAAACTTACTGTCATATGGATTTTAACCAATCATGAACTAGGATTTTCTTACGTGCAATAGTGATTCTTGCGTGATTATGATTGTTGTTTATATTATGGAAGTGCTCAGGGTCCCCAAAGAGGATCAGGGCCCCATTGTGTAGTACAACTACATAAGATGATATAGTTCCTGCTCCTAAGCTTACCATCTAGTTTAAGAAAACAAATACTAGAAATTGCCTAACTTTGACAGTCCCTGTACCTGTGCACCTCATTGAAAAAACAGGGAGCCCTGTTTTGTGGAGGTTTCACCTGAAAATCTTTTTCTATTTTATACATTGAGTTGCCTGTGCCTAAGTCTCAACTGGTATTCATTCTGATGCTGAATTAAGAGACTAGCCTCTTGCACATCTTGTGGGGGACACGTGTTTATCTGAGTATTTCTTGGCATTCTTTGGAAACCATAGAAATGCCACCCTTTGATAGGTATGGGGTTAAAACAGGAAAGTCTTCACACTGCCTTTTACCTGGTTACGTTTTTACATGGAGATCTGTGCAGCTGAACAAAAAAAGTGCTCACTCTCCTATCATTTGTCATTTCAGATGGGATTGCTTGGGCCACCTGGCCAGCAGGCACCACCTCCATACCCTGGTCAAAGCCAAGCAAGTCAGCAGGTTATACAGCAGCCCACAACTCCAATGTTTGTCTCCCCTCCACCAAAGACACAGAGGCTTCTTCATTCTGAGGCCTACCTGAAATATATTGAGGGGCTTAGTGCTGAATCAAATAGTATTAGCAAGTGGGACCAGACTCTTTCAGGTAAGGCTTCTACACTAAAGTAAGACATTGGGAGATAGAATACATTTTTTATTATTTTTTATTTTTATATTTTTTATTATTATTATCACAGTCCTATCTTGGTAACCAGTTACAAAAGCAATTGTAGATTAAAAAGGATATTTGTTGACACTTTAAGAGTGCAGCAGGAAATACTCGTTTGAAATAAACACAAAACTTATTTGTCCATGCTACTTCCATTAAAGTTAATGGAAGTCAGGTGACTATATTCACACTCAGCATCCTTAAAATATAGCTTGAAATTACTAGGGAAAAACGGTTCCTTGACTGTCAGTTTATACTGTTTTGGCTCCTGTAATAACAAGATGACTGTGTCCCTTTAAGGATGCACTATTGACCGCAGAAATATTAATTGACCGTACATTGAGGTAAAGCATGAAAGAAAATTCAGCACTGCTCTTTACGTTAAACTCAGCAAAAGCAGGCAATACAGTTTTTTGCTAATTCCAGGTGCCATTGTGAAATGCTGCAACATCTTGTTTTAACAAGAGTTGAAAGAATTTCTTTGTTTAATTTACATTTTAAAAAAATATTAGATGTTGCTGCAATGCTCAAGATTACATAAATATTTTATTTGAGATAATGTGTTGTTTGTGGAGGGTGAAATATTGATTTAAGGCCCTGATCCTGGAAATTGGATTTGCACAGGCCTGACTTCTGCAGCCATACAAATCTTTATCATTGAAGTAAGTGTGAATCTCCCCACACAGATCTAGTGGCAGGATCTGAACCTAAAATTGCTACCAATGGATGCTTAAGTTTTTAAAAGATGTTTTATTAGATCACCTAATTTTATTTTGAAGACATTCAGACCATGTTGTATACTGATTGTCAGAATTGTGGATCTAACTGAGAACTTGTTAAAAACCTAAAATTTAGATTAATTTTTAATTAAACTAAAAGGATACCTGATCAGAATGTTTCTGCGATAGTAAATTAGCAGCATTTAAAGTATAGATCTTTTTGCATATTCACTGGACATTAGTGCAGGGGATGGCAATGTCATATCTTCATGCAGCTTCCAAATTGCCTGTTTTGGCTTTGTAACATGAGCAATTGCTTGATAAAGACTGAGGAGATTATTATGATTGTTGGTGTAGTTGATCTATGAATCACAGATCAAATATGAGCTAAAGATTCAGTGATTAAGGCAGTTGTTTTTGCCATCAAGTCTCCAAAGGCTTTAGAATTATAACAGTTTAATAAAAGTTTTACTATAAACAAAGTTTTGGAATAAAAATATTAGCATACAAGTTTAATAAAATATTTATTCAACTAATTCAGTCCCAGCAACAGAGTACAAGTGTGTCCCTCTCTGTTTCTCCAACGTTGTTATTTTACATTTTAAAATAGGTAAAGAAGGCTTGTTCAGAAACAGAAGGTATTTTAATAAAACTGTGGATCATTTAATAATAAAATACATGCATGCAACCATAACAAAAATTAAGGATATAAGATGAGCATACCAAAACTCAGTAAACTAATTCCTTTATTTTAAAAGTATAAGAAAGAATAAATTTAAATGTTCTGTATATTCTTGAGGGACTGGAGATGCGGGGTTGGCGGGAAAGGGAAGATGTATAGTAAAATTGTATTCCATGTTATTCCAATATGATGGGAAATCTTGGAGGGGAGGCAGGCAAACCAGTTTAAAAAGAGGCATGAGGTAATTAGGCTGTTCCTTAATTTTTCAGCACGAAGACGTGATGTCCATCTATCCAAAGAACAAGAGAGCCGTCTTCCTTCACACTGGTTGAAAAGTAAAGGGGCCCATACCACAATGGCAGATGCACTGTGGCGTCTTCGAGACTTGATGCTACGAGACACCCTTAATATCCGTCAAGCATACAATATAGAAAATGTTTAATCACATACATTGCTTTTTTATTTGATACCAACATATAAAGAGTTTTGTGGAACAATAGCTGTTTTAGTTAATGTCTGGGGAGAGATAACCAACAATAATTTTTATTGCATTTTGCTGTACATTGCAAGACCATTTTTATATAAGGACACTTTTAATAAGCATCTTTCACTTTGTTATATTAAGTTGACCTTATCAAATACACAAACTTTTGCATATGTTCCCTTTGTTTTTAAAAGGCAATTTCATATTTGATTATAAGTGTAGTCAAAGTTTCATCTTTCTTGTACTTATTACTGAGAATCTAATGCCATCAGTTTTTTGTATAAAAAAGATAAAAAAGCAAAACAAATAAGTGTTTACAAATTAGTTTGAAAAATACAATGGAATGTGAAATTAGTCATAGTTTACCTCATAGAAGAATGTGTGTACATGTGCTTGTGTGTGTTAACCACTTCCAGCAGAAATAGCAGTTGGATATGAACTGAAAGGCTTTATGTAAATAAAGGTAAAGGGTGCGTCAACACTAGTAACAATTGGATCTGTGATTAACCACCAGCGCAGCTCCACTGGTTGTAGCAACAGTGGAAGTGCTAGTGTAGAAAGGACACAGATGTGCTTACTGCTGTGTTGTCCAACTGTGTCCAATTATTTGATGGTATCAACAATGGCCATTGAGATCCCAGATCAGTAACAGAATACACGTACAAACTGAACCACAAATAAATGCATTGGAAAGGTGAAATGCTTTATCTGCCAAGACCTGCATTCAGGGTTCTGTGACATCACTTACACGTACAGCAGGTAGGGAGCTGCATTCCTTGCATGGGTTTAGGTTCATTAATATTTGCAAGAGAAATGCAGAACTTTGACTTAATTTAGGTTTTGGAAGGTAAATAAAAGAGGGGGAAAGACTGCAGCTGATTAATTTTAAAATGATTTTAAAGTCTATATATGTTCTGTTAATGATTTGGTACTGTAAGAGATTTTTGTATACTTTTTTTTTTTTTTTAAGTGTTTCAGTTCACTATAATGAAAGTATTGTAGTATGGCTGGAGAGAAATTTAACACATAATTCTAGCTTTAAAATAAAATACTACAGCGTGTGTAAAATCAACACAATGTATACCAGGGTTTATAGATAGGAGGGAATAGGTTGCTTGCATTGCAACTTTTTTCTTCCTAATCACTAGGTACGTATGGTGTGTTCTATCCACATTTCAGGGCTGTGACTTCCTTCTGTTCAGAACTTGCCCGTTAAAAACAAATTAACAAACAATCTTTTTGACTGCAAAGTTGTTTATCAGAGCCAAATACTTTTATGATACTTAATTTTTGTAAATGATTTTGATATGCAGCAAACAAAAAAATTTGGGAAAGCAAAATGACTTACAAATCTTCTACTAGGGTGATCACTGAAACATGTATCCAAAAGAACCAATCTGCTGATATTTTCTCATCTAACATTAGAGTGAAATATTCATCATGTGCAAATGTATTTTAAAAAGCACTGGAATAGAAAAGTCTTCCCTGAGCACAATGTGCATATTTTCACTTTTAAAATAGTCAACATTTTGGTGCCTAGTTCAGTGACATGCTTTGTAGTGATGAGGAAAACATGATGTGCAAGTATAAATTGTGATTGATCTTACACTATTTGTTAAATTTTTCAGTGATTACAGGAAACATTCTTTCATATTTTCTGGTAGTCATTTAAAGATCCAGGTCTTCAGACGTGATACTAATATGAAGGAAAGGGAAACAGTATGGAGAGAGAGAGAGAGAAGTGATTTGTAAATTTGAGCCCTACATGTAATACGACTATGGCACATATACCTTTTGTTTAGTTTAATGCCATTTGTAAACAACCAACTCTAAATTTAAATTTAATGTAAAAAATTTTGCAGATATATTAAACCTTCAACATGTACAGTATCATTTTAATGTACATTTAAATGACCCATAAGCTTTGCAGATTTTAGCAACAAAAACAGGACACTGAGCTGAATCAGATAGGCAGCAAGTCCTAATTTTTGAGTATTTAGAACCATCATGAACTGTATCACTACAATCAGATTCTCTTATTGCTAGACATTAACAAAATTACACCAAAGAGCCTGGAATTAATTTTAGTTAAGTTATTTTTTATTTATTTTTAATTTTTCTTTTGGGCACTGGATGGGACTCCCTTTGGAATCTATACATCTCAGATCTTTAATTTGTCAGAAAGGTCAGTGTTGAACAACCCCAGCATTGCCTCTTTCCCACCGTAGGGAGCCTTCACCGCTCCTCCTAGCCCAGGAGCAAGAGATTGGAACTGTAAACCAAATCCTGGGTCTCCTTCATGGCAGTGCAGAGCACTGCCATGAGGCCACTGGGCTGGCCCTAATCAATTATATTAAACTTTTTATTTATTTCAAAATCATGTCTCTGTATATTGCGGGCATTTCAGTGGAGAATGCAGTAAAATTTAGGATTATTTTCTAACTCTGAATGGTTAAAAAGACATGCCTCTCGTTGGGAGTATTTGAACCCATAATTTGTATTTCACCATGATTTACTGTATTGGCATAAATGAAATTTTCATATTAAAAAAAAAAAAGGTTGCATGGGAAATGGTTGGCTTCTGTGAGAGTGAAAAATAGATTAATTTAGAATCTGTATTTTAGTAAACTACTTGGAGGCCGTTAATTGTTCATCTTCTCTTCCCCAGTCCTCCCCCCTAATCCCTCCCTTTCCTTCAAGAGAAAACTTACTGTTTGTGTCAAAATTTGAAAGTTGGTGTTGGTGACTTTTCAGCATGTGTTTTCGGACCTGGTTAATCCATGTTTGGTTTTTCCTTACATCTGTGTACCCAAAAAGTTAGTGATAACCAGGCTTATAAAATGTATGTACCATCAATTTGTTTGAGGCTTTTTAATTTGAATAAAAATAGTTTGCAAAGTGATTTGGATTAACCAGGTTTGATTGTCCCATGAAGACTTTTGTTAAAAATTTATTTCAAGCAGCTCTGACTGTTGCAAATCCAGATTTTATCAAGACTTTGGGGCAGGAGGTGTGTGTGGCTTTTTTGTTTTGTTTTGTTTTAAGAATCAGTAGAAAGCAGCATTCAGATTGTCCTCTACACAGTAGGAAATCCCTGGGCTGTACTGCCAAGGACAGTGATGCTGAATGATACAGCTCCAATATTAAACCATGTTGGATATGACCTTTTGATCAGCAAAAACTGAAGAGCAGTCACCAAAAGAAGCAAACCCGTGGTGATTGG
Source organism: Terrapene triunguis (assembly GCF_002925995.2). Taxonomy (NCBI): domain Eukaryota; kingdom Metazoa; phylum Chordata; order Testudines; family Emydidae; genus Terrapene; species Terrapene triunguis. The sequence continues at coordinate 7,585,670 of NW_020664583.1, forward strand.
CGTGGTAAGATTTAAACCAACCCAGGCTGTCATAGCACAAACTGGCAATAAAAAAAAAATAAAAAAAAAAATTAAAAATCCCATGATTCCAATGTTTGTGTGTGCATTCATACTGAGAATAAAGAGCAGGCCTCTAATTAGATCCTAGAAGTAGGCCTGATTCAGGACTGCCTCTTATATATATTTGGGAATTAAGCTAAATTAGAATACTAATGGTGAAAAAAGCACAGTCTGTCTGTAAACCTGATATTCAAAGACCTTTACCTAACATTTGAAATTACAATTAAAAATGAGGATGGAAATGTTTTCTAGTTTTATTTTAAAAAAATTACAGGGGCTCCTATCTAAGGATCTACGTGTCTGGCATAAATTGGAAACACAAATCATGTCAAATAGCCAGCAGGACACACAATGTGACGTTTTTAAGTAACTGAATTAACAAAAGTTAATGGTTCTCAAGAGAGGAAACATTTCTTCTCAAGAAACGTAATGTCTGTCAACTTTTTAAATGGCCCTTCACAGCCAAGTGCCACAGGGGCCTGTACAATCCATTTGAGCAGGAAATTTTCCAAACTTCATACTATTTCTGCTTGAAAACTCAGTTCTTATATTCCTACTACTTATTCTATTTGCCATCAAGTCTAATTTAGATCTTAATGATACAATGGACCAAACTTACTGCTGACATTAGTGGGCCCAGATGAACTGTAGAGCTGTGGCTGCTTCAACCAATGCTGAATTTGATTCACTGTCTCATTATTAAAGCAGAGCTGGTAGCACTACCTACAGTTAAGGTTGCCCAGCACTTTTGCAAGACCCTGTTTTCATTTACTTTGTCAGACTTTTTGCTTATTGTGCATATAAGGATCGTTCCAAGGGTGCAGTCACAAATCAGGCTCCTTCAAGGCTTTTTCTTCAAGGTACTGGACTGCTCCCTGGAATGCATGAAAGATCAAGTGAGGGTTTCGGGACAGGTAATCAACTCTTCAAAATGGTGATCAGCCCAGGTCAGCGTCCACTAGGGAATGCCCATGAGCCTTCTAGATCCTTTGATGCTCACAACCAACGCCAGCCTGGAAGTCTGGTGAGCATACTTGGGGTCCCAAACAGCTCAAGGCATCTGGAACCCAGAGGAAAGGACCTACAGCATAAGCCTCCCAGAACTAAGACCAGTCAAGGTGGTGCTACGACGGTTCCAGTCCAGCCTAGAAGGAAACTAAGTCCTGATTCAGATCCTATAACATGACCACGGTTGCTTATGTGAACAACCTAGGGAGGAACAAGAAACTCAGGGCTACAAGCCGAAACAATGGAAATCATGCAGCGAGCAGAACAGTCTCCTCTCCTTTAAGGCAGTCCACGAAAAGGGAGACATGAATTAGAAGGCTTAGCAGGGGCAAGGTGAACAATTCTGAGTTGTGCCTGAATCAGGAAGTCTTTGATTTAATCGTCTGATCATTCAGTTTGCCCTCAACTGACCTATTCACGAACCACATGAATGCAAAGAGACCAAAGTACTTCACTAGGGAGGTGCACCCCTGATCCATGGGGACAGATGCCCTGTTGCACAGATGGCCACACGGCCTCCTCTATGCATTTCCACCCTTCCCATTATTAGGGAAGGTGGTCCAGAAAATAAAATGAGAGCAAGTGACAGCAATATTGGTAATCTCATATCGACCAAAGAAGCCCTGTTTTTTGGACCTGATAGAACTGAAATTAGGACTACTGCTACAGCTCCTAAAGAGACAGGACATCCTCTCACAAGGTCCTCTTCTTCAGTCATACCCAAACTAGCTGCATCTAATAGCCTTGTTATTGAAAGGGAAGCACTAAGGTTTGTCCTCCAAAGTCATCAGGACAGTTCTAGAAGAGTGGTGACCTTAAAAGCATGCCCCTCTATCTAGACCAAGTTCTGAGACTGGTGCAGGATCACGAAGCTAATCCTAGGAATCCAGGAACTCTGGCTATTTTGGATTTTTCTCTATGAAAGCTTTGACAAAGGTTTCCTCCAAACTAGTACCATTGTATCTCAGGTGTCTGCCGTTAGTAGTGTGGTGTTTGCAAGATCCATGGGTTCTCTGGCAGAGAACCCCCAGGTAGCCAGATTCCTTAGGGCAGTCCAATTAGCCAACCGGTGATCAGATCTCGTTCCCAAATGGGCCCTGCCACTTATACTAAGAGCCATGACAAACCACTGGTGTAAGTGTCAGCATTTTATTTGTCCATCAAGACTTGCTTTTTGATAGACTATCATGTCCGCCAGGCGAGTATTGGAGCTGGCAGCACTTTCTGGGCAGGAGACTTACTGCGTGTTTTGTTAAGACAAGGTGATGCTCAGAACTCCAGAATTATTTATCCCAAAGGTGAACTCTTCTTTCCATGCTTCCAAAGAAGTGATTCTCTCTTCATTTTGTCCAAGGCCACAGCACCCCATTGAGGAAAGGTGAGACAGATGTTAGAAGACTTTCAAAAGCCTTCTAACATCTATCTCAAATATACAGGGTTTATGAGGCGTTTGGGTGCCGTGTTTGTATTCTTCCACCTGAAATGCCAAGGACTCAGAACTTCCAAGTCCTCTATTGCTAGGTGGATTAGATCAGTGGCTCTCACCCTTTCCAGACTGCTGTACCCCTTTCAGGAGTCTTATTTGTCTTGTGTCTCCCCAAGTTTCACCTCACTTAAAAACTACTTGCTTACAAAATCAGACATAAAAATACAAAAGTATCATGGCACACTGTTACTGAAAAATTACTTGCTTTCTTATTTTTACCACATAGTTATAAAATAAATCAAGTGGAATATAAATACTATACTTACGTTTCAGCATATAGTATGTAGAACGGTATAAACATGTCATTGTCTATATGAAATTTTAGTTTGTATTGATTTTGCTAGTGCTTTTTATGTAGCATGTTGTAAAACTAGGCAAATAACTTAGAAATTATTTTTGCCTTTGAGCAAATGTATACGCGGGGCGGGGATACTGTTTTCCTTTTCTTCTGACCTTCTCTATACCCTCCCTACATCTGTTCATTGCTCAACAAGTCCCAGAGAATTGTGGGAGATGCTGGGCTGCAGAATAGAAAATTTCTTATCGATAATTTCCTTTCTGCTAGCAGTGTCTCCCACAATTCTACCTACTCAGCCTCAAGCCAAAAGGTCATCTGCTGAGTGGGATCTTTAACATGGGACTTTTTTTTTCTGTTGTGGTCCACTGAACATAGTTGGTCAGTTACCTCTGAAGTATTTGTTACTAATATTATTGCAATTTTTACAGCTTTGGAATAACTCATCTGTCCACAAGTGGGAGCCAAGGGGGCATGGCCAGAGCAGTGGCACCAAAAAGCTGATCTGCCTCTGTGAATTGCAAGAGTGAACAGAGCAGCCCAGGTGTCAAGACCTATGGAAGACACTGCTAGCAAAAAGGTAACTATGAGTAAGAAATTTTCTATCCCGGTGCTCTTTAGTGCTGGATCTCAGGCAGCATGAAGAAGGAAGCTCATTGACTTGAATGCAGATGGAACAAAACCCGGACTGGGGTGGGGGAGTGCTAGAAGGAGGAAATTGGTATAAGGAGACTGGGACTTGCTGGGCAAGATGACTGGGGTTGGGAGCCAGTCAAGGAAAAGGGTGGGGGGGGGGAGAGACTGAGATCAGATGAGGAGTCCATCTCTATGGGTATGTATGTGAAGAAGACAGACTGGCTGAGCGAGAAGATTGGGACTGGGAACAGGCATAGATTGGGGATCAGGTGAGGAGTCCAGAGGGGGAAGACTGAGACTGGTTGGGGAAGTCAGTGGGAGCTGTGCTTTGAACATACAGTGCTATAAAAATGCTAACTACTCTGAAAAATCAGAATGCAGAGGTCTGAAATTGGGCAACCAAAATTTATGGATACTTTTGGTAATCTCTCTGTGTTTCAGTATCCCATTTATAAAAAGGGGATACTAATATGACCTGATCTCACATGGGAGTTATAAATATAAATTCATTAATACTTGTGAAGCACTCAGATACCATAGTGAAGACTACCATAGAAAAGTGAATTAAGAAATAAACAATTCTGTAATCAGTGTTGGGTTTGAATAGGGTGCAATTAATATGGGATTGGGCCACATATTAAGCCATGAGAATAAACAAAATATTGAATAATTGCTAATTCAGTGAGCATGCCTTCCTGTGCCCTAAATGATGCAGGGCTAGGTCATGGGGGGGGGGGGGGAATAGTGTACAGTAACTCCTCACTTAAAGTCATCCCAGTTAACATTGTTTCGTTGCTGATCAATTATGGAACATGCTCATTTAAAGTTGTGCAATGCTCCCTTCTAACATTGTTTGGCAGTCGACTGCTTTTTCCACTGCTTGCAGGAAGAGCAGCCCATTGCAGCTAGCTAGTGGGGGCTTGTAACCAGGGTGGACCAGCAGTTCCCCTAAATTCCCTGTGCTGCAGCTGCCCAGCAGGCTATCAATCCGCAGTTCAGCTGTCCCTCCCCCCACTGCCATGTGCTGCTCCTGCCCTCTGCCTTGGAGCTGCTCCCAGAGACTCCTGCTTGCTGTGCAGGGGGGTGGCTGTCAGGGTGCCCCCTACTCCTGCACCCTGCTTACCCCTTCTCCATATAGACAGACAGAGAGCGACAGAGACAGCTTGGGGCAGCAGCTGCTGTCTCACTTCTGAGCCACTTAAAAAGACAATGCACTTAGGAGTGGGTAGGCTTACTTAAAGGGGCAGTGTACATCTCTCTCTCTCTTCCCCCACACACAAAGTGTGTGTCTGTCTGCTATGCTGTCTCCCCTCCCTCCTGTTAGTGCTGCCTTGATGAGAGGCTACAATTAACAACAACCTGTTAACCCTTGAGGGCTCAGCCAAGTGCTAGTTCATCAGGCATTCCCTGGGAAATATCCCTCCCTCTTCCACCCTCTAACTTCACCACCTCAACCAAGCTTCACAATCATCAGAGCTGTGAACAGTATTAAATTGTTTGTTTAAAATGTATACTGTGTGTATATCTATATAATATATAGTTTTTTGTCTGGTGAAAAAAATTTCCCTAGACCCTAACCCCCCGCGCCCCCCCACCCATTAATTCTTATGGGGAAATTGGATTCGCTTAACATCATTTCTCTTAAAGTTGCATTTTTCAGGAACATAACTACAATGTTAAAGGAGTTACTGTAATTAAACACTATCATAATATATTTGCATGGAGAAGGGGCCAAATTTTGTACAGGTAAAATTATGGCATTTTTCTAATTAAGTTCTTGACTTTGCAAACTTAAGTTAGAAGTTAACACAAACTGCAGCACACAACTTTGGCTTGGCACTGCAGTTTTAATAAGCAATTCTAATTCAAAATATTGTATTACATGATAGGGTGACTTTCCTGCATTACTGAAAGGCCTCTGTCTATTGAAATTAAATGTTTTTAGCTCTACTAGGCAGCTAAGACCAAAAAATTGTTTTAAACAGCTTCCTGTTGTCCTTGAGCAGTATTTTCCTTCTATAGAAACAGATCCAGGCATCAATTAAAAGAATTCAGTATTTGATATGGTATTTCTGTTGCATGTCCCTCCACACTTAAGGATCTAAAACAATAACTTTTTCCAAGACCATATCTATGTATCTCACATTCATCTCCTTATCATCAAGGTGGCTGCAGTTGGTGCAACAATACTTGTATTTAGTCAGGCCTATATGGATGGATGACTCTTCAAACACACTAAGCGTATCAAGCTTATTTTTCCATAAATCTGTACTATTGTATTTGGGGGGAAGAGCAGTATGTTGGAAAGAAAACAAATCAGACAAGAGCAGTTTCTATCAATACAAGCAAACCAACCAACTAACTAAGGAAATTGCCTATGTGCCAAGATACAAATATATTCAAATGTAAAACTTATCTACTTTTCTTCTGCTTAATCTGGTTACAGTGGGAGTTGTCTCAACAGGCATAGAAAAGAAGCAGTGGTACTTTGTTTATTCAGTTAGGTTCACTTAACAGAGCTTTGCACAAACAATATTCTTCACTCTTCTATTCAGAAAATATTACTGGAAAAGATTCTAAAATGGGTGAAAGAAAAATACATTCTAAAAATATTTTGGAAAACCATGTTTCATAGACCAGGCACTGAGTGCATTACAGTCCAACTTGCAGAGATGTAGTCTTGTGAATTCATTTAACAGGAGTGACAATTCTCTAAACTATTATTCACAGGATTCAAGAGTTCAGGGTATTTCTGTCAAAATGGTTCAGTGCAAAATTCATCTTTCTTCCATCCTCTGCTCATACTGTCTCTCCGACCGTTTCCTACGGTAAACATCATCTGCCATGAAGAGATTATTTGAGATTTTAGGAAGAGCCAATAAACAATCTTCCAAGAACAAAATCCTAAATTTGTGAAGTTTGACGCTTAGGAGCTTTCAAAGCTAGTTCCCATTTATAGATGCTGACAAGAATTTAAAGAATGAGTTAATGAGTCTAATCTATCCTCTTTAAAAAATAAAATCACTTCCATCTTGGCCAGAATTGCTGTTTTATCCAAGACAGAATACATTTTTTTTAAAAAATTCTATACCTGAAATGTGATGTAGCCAAGGAACTGTGTACCTTCCCATGGAAACAATTTAAAAAGAGAAGACAGCACACCTGTTTGAAGGCAGGGCCAGATTAAGGTATAGGTCTGTGCCTAGGTTCCTAGAATATCACAAAGGCTTCAGAATCTCAGCTTCATTTAAAATAAACTCCCCGCCCCCCCAAAAAACAACAACAACAAAACTGTTTCTAGACTTGATGCTTGCAAAGAAAGGATTGAAAATGTAACCTGAGTGTAACTAACACACTAATGTCTACCTACATGTGCTGACAGCCTGAAACAGCTCAGCTGTGAGCTACTCCACAGAATGAAGTGTTGACTCTGAAAAAGCACTGTTCTGGGGGGGGCCCTAGTCACACCACACCAGCAAAGGATTGTGAGAGAGGGGCTTTGATTGCCACTGCTCAATCACAGCTCTGCTGGAGTGATGTTAGCCCCCCCCCCCCCCGCCCCTTCCAGGTTTATGAAGGCTGAAGTCTCTCTCCTTTGGGTGGTAGTGGTGCCTGTCTCCCCCCAGCAGACATCTTGTTTGGGTGGCACTTGCCACTTGAGAGGAAGCTGCATAGTACACAAGGCATGGCACAAGCTAGAAACCACCTGTCTATCCCCTACCCCATGCCACAGAATGGCAAAGGCCCCATGTTGCCTTAATATGGTCCTGTCTGAACTTCTAATTCATAATAAATACCCGTGACCAGATGAGTTCCTGCAGTGGAAAACAATGATTAATGATCAGTTTTACCATGTATGCCTGTTTTTCACAAAAACAACCAGTTTGGAAACAAGTAAAACTGCAGAAATTAAGTGAGACAGCTCTGCCTTTAGTGCAGCATCATTTAGGTATATGGCATTCCTGATACATGGAGCAAAATAAACTAATCTGCTGAAATGCAAAGGATGTTTTCTAACTAACATGCTTTGCTTCATAACCTTACCATACAGCAGTAGTGCCAGTGGAAGATTTACATGCAAAACAAACCAACCAACCCACTACAAGCACCTAATGTGAGACATTGAACTGGGAAAAATATTAGTTTTCAGCTGTGGAAATGATATATTTAGGTGTTTGCAAATGTAGAAAACATCAGGATATAGAAAAGTATTCCTGCATGTGAAGTGTGATGGATTGTTGCATCATACCAAACAGCAACATTGAAATGTTACTTAGTTCCTCTTTCTGAAATGCCCCTATATACACAAGTTTAATATGAGGCTTCTTTATTTAAAAAAAAAAAAAAAAAAAAAAAACTCCCTAATTCATTGCTTACATAGAGTTTACTTGAGTAAATAGCTTGCTGAGAGGAAGCCACTTTAATGCAACTCATTAATCTTTCAGGTGTACAACAGCCAAATTAATGTTTTACCTTCATTGCACCTGGATTAAAAGCGTGACACTCAATATACTGGATTACTACCCTGATACTGACAAACTGTTTTGCTTGGATGGTTCTGATTCCACTGCTGACAGGGCATTAGGTAGAGTGTCTTCAGCTGCTCTCAGGCTGAAACAGAACCTGCAATGGCAAGTCTTACAATATAAGCTACAGAGCAACTAATTTTCAGATTATTAAAAATGTAATGGGTGTTTAAAGTTTAAGCATACTTTGTTAAACTGGATGCTAATTGTTTGTTACTTAAAATCTTAAATCGGATTTTTAAACCAACTCTAATGAAAGCTGCTGATAAGTAAACAAAAATAGCACTGGTGTGCTCTAGCATGCCTATGAGAATTTAGTTCATGGGAGCTGTAGTTTACAGGTAAGAAAAATGAGGATGTGTGCATCCTGGAATAGTAGAATATTTTGGATAGTAGATCATCAGTAACAGCAGGCAATTTCAGGCCGACTTCACTAGAGAAAAAGGTACTGGATCCAAGAGCGGAATATGTGCAACTTGACAATACTCTCCTGCCACTTACAAAATGTCTCTTCGCCAAGCCGGACATTGATCATAAACCACTCCATGGCTCCCCCAAGGAGAAAGAAGAAAGGAAGGAATCTGTACATGCCAAAACGGTGCCTTCCAGGCACCAGCTGCAAGAAGTATCTTATTTTTCTCCTCACCAGCATTTCAGGGATGACAAGAGGGTCTCCTGTCCACCCCCAAACAAGCTGAAAGAAAGAAGAGTTGTGGAGTCAAATAAAGCGTTTACGAGCCCAAACAACCAACTACAGGGTGTTTCCAGTGCGTCAAGGTGCACGTGGGAGAAGGGAAAGGCTTGTCACACCGTAAACAAGAGCAGCAGGGTCTTTGCCACTACACCATTCCCTCCGCCCGCCCCTCGGGGAGCAGCTGAGCACGGGTGAGAGGAGGCAGGTCGGCTCTCCCCTCCTGCGTCTTCACAGTCGCGTTAGCTCCACGCACCCCGACTCCTGTCCACGCACAATAGCCTCCAGCTTGAGCGAACAGTGCAGCGGGCGGGGGGAGCTGCAGTGCGGACTCAGCCAGGATCAAGGGAAGGGGAGGACGTGTTAACCCCCCTCCCTTTCCCCGAGCACACTAGTGGGGGCAGGGACGGGGGAGCTGGGGCCTCGCCGCCCCGCAGAGAACAAACCTACAGGCCGCTGTCCGAGTTCCTGCCTGGGGAGCCCCAGAGCCTCCCCCAGCCTGTGTGGTGGTCTCGAGGGGCCCCAACGGTCACTCAGATAACGGTCCCCAATCCGGATATGCCCTCCTCCCCCTCGGGAACTTTGAGTGCAGCCAATCGGGGGAGGCGTCTCGCGATCCGTATGAAGGACGACGAACCCCCTCCCGTCCCACTTCGGGCGCGGAAGGGCGAACGCGAGGAAGACAGCGCAGCTGCGGCGGGCAGAAGAAGCGTAGCGGGCACGTGATCCAGGCGGGTGAGTTGCCGCTTGCCTGATTGGTCAGAGCGGCTGAAAATGGAAGGGCCTAAGGAGCGGGGTTTGCGGAGGGGTCGTAGCCTAGGGGCGGGGTCTGCCAGGTGACAGACAGCCCCAGCGGCTGTGCGTGGCTTCGTCTCGTGTTCGGTCAAATCTCCTTCAGTCCCTGTGGGTCTGGGGCCGGGGTTGGCAACCTTGCAGAAGTGGTGTGGCCGAGTCTTCATTTATTCACTCTCATTTAAGGTTTCGTGTGCCGGTCATACATGTTAACATTTTTAGAAGGTCTCTTTCTCTAAGTCTATAATATATAACTAAACTATTGTTGTATGTAAAGTAAATAAGGTTTTTAAAATGTTTAAGAAGCTTCATTTAAAATTAAATTAAAATGCAGAGCCCCCTGGACTGGTGGCCAGGACCCGGGCAGTGTGAGTGCCACTGAAAATCAGCTTGCGTGCCGCCTTCGGCACACGTGCCATAGGTTGCCTACCCCTGGTCTGGGGCTTATTGCCCTGCCCCCTCTAGCGCGGGGGGCGCTGCTATAGGTCACTGCCTGCGGCAGGGGCGCCCTGCACAGGGCTTGGCGGGTGGAGCCAGTGACCGGGTTCTTTCCCCTTGCCTATGGCTTTCAGGCGAGAGCCAGGATGCCGGGCCCTGGCCGGAGTGTTGGCCCCTTGCCGATGGCTCACAGGAAGGAGTTTGGGGAGCGAGGCCTTGGGCCAGGGCCAGTGGAAGCACTAGGCAAGTTAGGCAGCCGCCTAGGGCGCCAAGTTCTGGGGGGCGCTGAAAAGCTGGTGCCTAAAAATAGACGCAGGCTGCAGATTGCAGACTGTAGGGAGGACGTAGATAAGAACTACGCTCCCAATGAATTGCTCTCCTGCCATTTACAAAGCCAGCGAATTGGGAAGTCCTTTGATTAGATCACAGACTATAGGGAGGAGGAGGTGATAAGAACCATGCTCCCAGTGAATTGCTCTCTGTATGTGTGTATATATATATCTCCTCAATATATGTTCCATTCTATGCATCCGAAGAAGTGGGCTGTAGCCCACGAAAGCTTATGCTCTAATAAATTTGTTAGTCTCTAAGGTGCCACAAGTACTCCTGTTCTTTCTCCGACTCCTGTCTCCTGCCATTTAGAAAACCAGGGAAGTCCCAATTGCTCTCTGACTTCTGCCATGTGAAGTCCTTTGATTGTGAATCAATAATTGTACAGATTGCTGTGTTGGTAGGTACATTATTACAATATTAGCTCCTCTGTCTTGTAGTAGTTTGCACAGCAGCAGCCAGAAGGAGAGTGGAGCAGCTTGGGGACGGGGGGGGGCGGGGGGAGTGTAAGACCCCCTGCTGGGGCTGAGTTGTGCTGTCAGTGTGGTGCAAGCGGGGCGGCTTGCACATGGCATGCTCCTCGGAGAGCAGGCTGCAGGTTTTCCAGGGCAGAGGCTCTGCTCCTTGGGGAGAGAAGGGAGGGAGGCCGAGGCTGGCAGCTCTGTGGACTCTCTTGCGTGGAGGGGCGGCTAAGCCGCTTTAACCCACCTCCCTGCGCCCCAGCTTTCTACCCTCCCGACCCTGTTTTGGTGTGAGGGCCGCGCACTCTCTGCCTAACAATCCTGCCTGCCCCACGCCCCCCTGCCAGAGCGAGAGCCCAGCATTCAACTCCCCAGCCCGGGCGCAGGACGGACTGGCGACACGCTCCCATTGCCCTGTTGCAATTGCACTGTGATTTGGCCCACTGCTGCATGCCAGGGACTAGAGAGGAGAGCGCCCATTTCACCTTGCGACTCTTTGAATCCTACCCTGTCCGCCACCCCCCTCCACACCCAAACCCGGTCTGCTCCCCTTGCACTCCCCAGCCAAACCCGAACCCCCACTGACCAAACCCAGTCTGCTTCCCTTCCCCAGCTAACCCGATACCCCACTGTCTCAACCCGGTCTTCTTCCCTTCCGCTCCTCAGTCAAACCCAATCCCCCACTGACCCGAACCCAGTCTGCTTCCTTCTTCTCCCGGCCAAACTCGAACCGTCACTGACTAAATCCGGTCTGCTTCCCTTCCCCACCTAACCCGATACCCCAGTATGATGGAGTATCTGCCATTCTAATTTTATAAATTTTATTAATAACAATAATTCAATATTATAAAGGTAGAATAAAATGTAGTAGATTTGGATATGAAAGAATGAAGGAAGGAAGTATAGGTGACCAAAAAGGGTGTATTTCTGATTACAATCAACATTGCTTAATTTTAAGGAAAAGTCATCCTGATCTCTTAATCAATGTTTACGTCACCTAGGGAAAGACATACAGAATGAGCTTATTTAGCTTCTATCCAATGCCATCAAACAAAAAATCCTAGCATCTGCTCGTGCTGCAAAATACTTTTCAATCATTCTAGATTGTACACCAGATGCAGGCCACGTTGAACAAATGACCATAATCATTTGGTTTGTGGATAGGCCTACTTCAGAGACAGAGAATGAGACTGAATCAGTATTCATAAAGGAACACTTCTTGGGATTTGTGTCGCTTACGGAGACAACTGGAGCTGGTATGACAGAAACTATTCTTCACCAGTTGGAAGAGATGTCACTGCCTATAGAAAACTTGCGTGGTCAAGGATACGATAATGGGAGCAATATGAAAGGGAAAGAAAATGGTGTCCAATGAAGAATTTTGGATATTAATCCACGAGCCTTTTTCGTTCCTTGCAGTGCACATTCATTGAATTTGGTTGTTAATGATGCTGCAAAATGTTGCTTGGAGGCAACTGCCTTCTTTGATTTAGTTCAACGTGTTTATGTGTATTTCTCAGCTTCTACACGTCGCTGGGAAGTTCTAACATACCACGTATCTAATCTCACAGTTAAACCATTGAGTGAAACAAGATGGGAAAGTCGAATTGATGCCTTGAAACCTCTTCGCTGTCAGCTTGGTGACATCTATGATGCTCTGATAGAGATCTATGATGACACTACTCTAACAGGATCATCTGGCAATACGTCACGAGTTGATGCAAAGGATCTTGCAAAACCCATTTCTAGTTTCAAGTTTCTTATTTCTCTTGTTGTGTGGTATGACATATTTTTTGAGATCAACATGACTAGCAAACAACTTCAGGCAAAAGAATTCAACATAAGTGACGCCATTAATCAACTTGGAGAAACCAAGAAGTTTCTCATAGGCCACAGAAGTGATGCAGACTTTGAGAAAACATTGGTAGATGCAGGTGAACTTGCGGAGGAGTTGGATGTACCGGCACTTTTTGAACCAGATCCAATCCATATTAGAAAAAAGAGGAAGCAGTTCACATATGAAGCAGATGACTAACCTATTTACAATCTGAAAGAAAAATTCAAAGTGAACTTTTATTTTGCAGTCATCGACACAGCAATACATTCAGTTGAAGAAAGATTCACATTGATGCAGCAAATTAGTTCAGTATTTGGCTTCCTATATGATGTTTACAGTTTGCAAAATACAACACCAAAGCAAATTATGGAACATTGCTTGAATCTGGAGCAAGCTTTGCAACATGGTGAATCCAAAGATATTGATGCCTTTGACTTGTGCAATGAATTGCAAGCTATTGCACGACGAGTCCAAAAGAGTGCATCACTGCAAGATGTATTGAACTTCAGATGCACAAATAAACTGACAGATAGTGTCCCCAACACAGTTATTGCTCTTCGCATCCTCTTGACTCTCCCAGTTTCTGTGGCCAGTGGTGAGCGAAGCTTCTCGAAGCTCAAGTTGATAAAAACATACATGCGAACATCAATGTTGCAACAAAGACTTGTTGGGCTATCTACCTTGTCAAGAGAACATGACATTGCTCGCAGCATTGACTTGGAGGAACTTGTTTCTAAATTTGCTAAACTGAAAGCGCGGAAAAATAAATTCTAAATTATAACGTGTTACTCTGTGACAGTGTATTGTGTATAATGTATGTGATTTATTTTAAGATCCATGCTATGTTGTGCAAAGTGAAAACAATAACAACGTCAACACTGTCAGGTTATTCATTTATTTTCATTAAATATGTAGACTAAATAATTAAATTAATAAAATTTCAAGCCGAATGTGTATTAATTCTAATGAACAATGCCACATTATGCAGCATTCATTTTTGAAAGTTTTTAATAAGCGATGCTGGGAGGGTGGGGGGTGGGGAGGGGCGCAAGATGGAAGTTTCGCCTAGGGTGCAAAATATCCTTGTACCGGCCCTGCCTTGGGCTACCGTGTTGGTCTCTTGGCGATGGATCTCAGGCAAGGGGCCTGGGTGCTACGCCTTGGGCTGGGGTGTTAGTCCCTTGCCAAAGGCTCTCAGGCTTGGGGCCAGGGTGTGGGTCCTAAGAGAGGGTATTGCCCCCTTGCTAGCATTCTTTGTGGTCAGGGGCCCTAGGCCAGGGTTTTCCCCACTTGCTAATGCCTCTCACTCTCTGAGTAATTTTCTGTGTTGCTTATCTGTGTAACAGACCAGGAAAAAGAACCAGGAGTACTCGTGGCACCTTAGAGACTAACAATTTGATTTGGGCATGAAGCTAAAACTCACTTCATCAGATGCATGGAGTGGAAAGTACAGTAGGAAGATAGATATATATATATACAGAGAACATGAAAAGATGGGGGTTGCTTTACCAACTCTAACGAGACAAATCAATTAAAGTGGGCTATTATCAGCAGGAGGAAAAATCACTTTTATAGTGGTAATCAGGATGGCCTATTTCAAACAGTTGACAAGAAGGTGTGAGTAACAGTAGAGGGGGAAATTAGCATGGGGAAATAGTTTTTTGTTTGTGTAATGACCCATCCACTCCCAGTTTTTATTCAGGCCTAATTTGATGATTGTTGGTTACTACCGACCCCGTCCTGTGATTTCAAGGCTGTCGTGAGAGAAGAGTTGACTGCATGGCTTCACAGGGAGGTGTGACACCCAAGCTGAGGAATCTAGTCAAATGGTACCTTCAAATAAGCAAATTTACACATACTTTCCCCTAGATTGAGGAACCCCCAAATGTCAGCCTGGATAAGTGAAACTGAATTAACCCTAAGAGATAGTACTGTGCAGTGAAGCAGCTTGCCAATGGATCAGTGATGCACAATGACAAATGGGCACAGAATGTTAAACCTGAAATCCTATCCTGAGCAGGGGTATGTGTTTACCTCTGATATAGAGCTGATGGCTCTGCTCCTTTCTCCCATTTTGGGGATACCAATAAAATATTTTGTTTTGAAAGTAACTAGTTTACTTTCTGCAGTACACCTGCTCCAAGCTGCTAAGCTGTACAGAAAAAACTCCAAGCACATCTGAACAAGACTCTAATATTGAAAACTGGCTTTCCGCTGCTGTAAACCCCATCAAACAACAGAAAAGGTTAATGAGGTATCCATCTCATGATTAAATTTCTTTTGTGGCTCTGCTTGGCCACTGGCACTGTATTTCAGAGAAAGTTCATCCTTCCATGTGCAGTGGAAGGTGCAATTGCATTTGGCTAGGTTTCACAAGGAAACTGAGGCAAGAGGCCAGTTTTCATTTTCAGATGATCCAGTTAGTGCACTGAGGTTTTTGAGTTTTTGAGCAGCAACTTATCCTTGAGGTAGAAGAATGAGATACACAAAACCCAGCAACCTTCCCTCTATCCCAACATTAGGTTGTTTTAAAAGCAGTAACCCCATCATAGAAGCTAAAAAAAAATTGGTTTTGGGACAGGCACATTTTTTTCTTCAAGGTGGCCTGTCTGTATTCTCACTTTTGGGATATACTCTGCTTCCTGAGCTCCATGCCCTGTATGTCAAGAGGGCTTTGAGTTTCAATCTACATGGATAGAAGTAAGACCATTAAGAATTCAGAAGATTTTTTGTAGCTTTTGGAGATCTGTGTAAAGGGAATGCCATTTTCATTCAGTGCCCGTGTAAATTGAGTAGATTATGAATTGAGTCCTGTTATGCCTTAGCTAGGATGACAATAGCTAGGGTCATTGGTCTTATTCTGCCAGGGCTAAAGTGGCATCAGTGGTCTGCCTCTACAGTACTTCCCATTTTAGAAATCTTCAGAACTGATACATGGAGTTCTGTTTGCACACGGGCATCTAGATCTGGTACTTACTTAGCAGGGCACTTCTACAATCCCTGTTCTGCAAAAATAGCATACATAATTCAGCCCCATTATAATAAATTAACATAACACTGTACTTGGACCAAATATGTGCAATATATTATGGTCCAGTGTTAAAAGCTTGAGTGCACAACTGGACTATGTCAAGGGTTTAGTAAAAAGTGGGTGTTTGTCTAATATTTTTCAGTTTAGGCATTTTTTTTTCAGTCCCAAAGGGTTTAAGAAAAGATTTACAAGAGAGTGAAACAGCATGTTGACTTGCAGGATCTTTCTTTATCCTGTTGAACCCTGAGGTGTATAAGGGTATCCACCAGTTTCCACCATTTATTTTGGTCTTGTGCTGGTCTGGCAGGAAGGGACTGTCCTCAATTTTTTTTCTGTCCAGGGCTGAGTATATTATCTGTGCTTAAGTATATAATTATATGGGAAGAACTTAATTTTACTTAATTCCAAAAGGAGACATAACTGCTTGCAAGAGAGGATTGATTTAAATACTTCTAACTGTATTATAGAGGGCAAGGATTAACTTATTTTATTTTAATTAAAATGCAGTTTAATGCTTTTAAGAAGTGTGGCTAATAATGGGATTACGAATGCTATTTCTGAAGAAATTCATTGGCAGCCTACTAAATATACCATCATTCCATGTTTTTATCTCATCATGTAAACCAAAATAACCTGATCAAAATGCCCTGGGACAGTGTTCAATGTGTGTATGTGAGGTGTGTAATGATCAGTTGTTGAAAGACTCATAGGTAAGGCTAGGAGTACTTGTGGCACCTTAGAGAGTCTGTCATGGAGGTCACGGAAGTCATTCCATGATTTTCCGGGACCTCCGTGACTTCTGCAGCCAGCAGGTACGTCTGATCTCAGGGCCGCCTGAGCAACAGCGGGGTGGTCCCAGGCTGGCGGGGTTGTCCCCCACTAGCAGCAGCAGCAACAGTCCCTGGCCACACCCCCCCATCTATGAGCACCAGCGGATGCCCCGGAGTCCCCCCTCCAGAGCAGCAGCTGTACCCCTGGAGCTCCCCAGAATACCAAAAATGTAGTCAGGGGTATATAGTACAAGTCATGGACAGGTCACTGGGCCCTGAATTTTTGTTTATTGACTGTGACCTGTCTATGACTTTTACTAAAAATGCCCATGACTAAATTCTTAGCCTTACTCATAGGCCATGGAATTGAAGAAAAAAATTGTTTTGGCTGCATTTATAATAGCACCAGTGGAGTTCTAATGTACACAATGCTCCAACAGGTTTCAAAGTAACAGCCGTGTTAGTCTGTATCTGCAAAAAGAACAGGAGTACTTGTGGCACCTTAGAGACTAACAAATTTATTTCAGCATAAGCTTTCGTGGGCTACAGCTGAAATAAATTTGTTAGTCTCTAAGGTGCCACAAGTACTAATGCTCCAACAGCTTCCAGGGTGTTTTTTTTTTCCCTTCTCATTTTTATTTTTTTACACAGCTTTCAAATCTGCTGACTTGTAACAATGCATGAAGAGGATGGAATATTGTCTACAATAGAGCTCCCAGCAGTACAGCTGAACTGGTGGTAGCACTAACGGGCTTTTCCCTTAAGTTCCCTAATGTAGATAAGGTCATAAAAACATAATATGGAGAAGATGGTATACATCTACTCCATCTTCCCGTGTAAGGGCAGAATTATTCTCTTTACTGCTTTCTTCTGTGGTCAGTCCAGTTGGAAATAACTCAGGCTACTGGACTCTCCCATTTCTTCCTTTAAATAGTAACTGAGAAGAACGGAAGTCACATCCCCTTCTCCCCACACTGCCACGCACACCAAAAAACCCCAACCACGCAGAGCCCTGAGTATCGCTACCGCAGAGCTGCAATAAACAACATTTAAATACCCTCCAGCTATATGGGCGAAATGCTTCATGGGAGCTGTAGTACTTGGCGCGTCGGTTGCCTGACCAGGTCCCTAGTGAAACAGTGGGGAGAACTACAAGTTCCGTGCCGCCGCGCAGCCCCGGGGCCCACACGTGGCGGCTGTGTAGACGGGGTTTGCTGGTCTGTAGAGACCGCCCCTGCAGCCACCGAACGCTGGCTCGTCCGCAGAATCGAGGATTGGCTGCTTGGCTCGGCTGCTCATTGGCTGGCAGCGCGGAGTTAGTTGCCGCGGTCCCCGAGCAGCAGACGGCTGGCTGGGTGCTCGGTTTGCAGGGTAGCCGGAGCGGGCGGTGGTGCATGGGAGCGCGCGCGGAGCTTTAGACCCTTTCCAGAGGGCTGCGGTTCTTCGGGCCCGCCTTAAGTTCCGCGCCTGCCGGGGAGCCGCGGGGAGGTCATGGCCGCCGTCGGCTTCAAGGCTGCGGGCAGCGGCTTGTGGAAGGGTAACGGGGCTGGCTTGCAGCTGGCCGCCGCCGTCTTCTGCCAAAGCTGCAGCTCCGCCGCCAGCAGCGGCCCTGGCGAGGGCAGGCGGGCGGGCTGGGGCCAGCAAAGGGCTCAGCACCAGTCTGCGGGGCAATTCCCACCCCCGGCAGTCCCCGGCAGAGCCCGGAGAGCCGCGGAGCCCAGCCCGGCCGCAGCCGGCCCCCTGAGCAGCCAGCCTAGCCCTGCCGAGGGCGCCGACACTAAGTCCTACCTATGGGCCAGATACCACGAGATGAAAAAGCTGGTGTATGGTAAGAACCGGCTTCGGGCACTGGGCCTGCCGCCTCCTGCAGTGCCTCGTACTGCTTCTCAGTTCCCGGGCCACGCTGCCCCCCGGGGTCCGGGCTGTGCCCTGCCTCCGGCTCAGGGAGGACGGGGAACCGCTAGAGACTGAAGTGCTGCCAGCCCCCCGTCAGACCCAGCCCAGCCCCAGGCCGGCTCTGCCTCAGGCAGCCGGTTCCCCCGCGGGGAAAATGTCCTACGGTCAGTCTCCAAGCGTGCACCCCCGGGGCTGTGCGCCAACAAACTCCTGCGCTCGCAGTCAGTCAGTAGGTGGGCAGGCCTTCTGCCTGGTGGGTCGCATCACGGGCCCTGCCCAGAGTGGTGGTCTGGATACGGTTTGTAATGCCCAAGCGTCCACTCTACACAAGCATCACCATAACGGGCACTAGTAGTCACCTTCCTTAATGGGGGGGGGGGGGGGGATGCATCTGCCCGAGCAAAACTCAGACTTGTAAATCGCCTCTTAGCGTTGCCAGGACACTGGCACTTTTTGACTACGTGGTTGTTTACTGGTGGTGAATTATGACCCTGAATTTTGTTAGCATGGGCAAGGCGATGGATACAGAACTCCTCCTTGGAATACTTTTCATATCAAGCTATTAAGCATGGGCAAACTTGTGTCACCAGAAGTTGTGTTGTATTTAACCACAGAACAGGTACAGGACTTCAGTCTCCAAGGCTGTCAAATCAGCACCTTTCAGCACCTCCTTGCTAAATTTTCTTAAACAGTTTGGTAGGCAGTTCCTTACCCAGCACAAACTAAAGGAGGATATTCTCCTGTGGGTTAATTAATCCCTGGAATGCCCTGGGTAAGCAACCTTGCCAGGCTAGCACAGTCTGACTTTTCTTTTTCTACTGTGAAATAGCTGTTTGTAAGGCTGTTATTGTTAGGAAGAGGAAGGAAGTGCTCCTGTTGTATAGTTATATTAATCTATGAAGACAGTGGTGCTGTTTATATTTGCTTGTTTTGTCATGAGTGTTTTTCAAACAAAAGAAAAATGAGATTATAAAATGTAAGGTTCTTTATGTTCCTTAGTGGGATGTGCAAAGGTAAATACTGTGTGTCCACAAGAGACAATAGGAAGTGTTAAGTATATGCTGTCAGAATGGGTGTTAGTTTTAAGCCCCAAGCTGCAAAGAAGTTCCAACTTGTCAGAGTCCTAATGTTGCTCTAGCAGTGTCTTGGAGCTCATTTTCCTTTTGTTTTATGCTAGTATTAAAAGAGGAGCGAGAACCTCTCAATTTAAAATATGTGGTGATAGAAGCTAGTACAATCTCTTGATAAATGTTTATTTAGCAACTTCACGTGCAGACTTCTTGACATTATTACAACAGTCTGCATTTGTGTATGTTATCATGGATATGTCGATCTGTGCGATATGATTAGCAGTACCAAATGCAGAGTGCAAAATATGTGAAGTAGCTAATATGCATGCAGAAGAATAGTCTTTTCTCAGACCTTCAGTAAGGTATTTGCCATACACTGTATAAAAAAGTCTGATTAATAACGGCACACACATGAAAACACACACAAACCTATTCTTGAGTCCTGTCAGGAAAAGTGTAAATCCTGAATTCTTTGTGTCCCATAACTTGTTTATGACTAAAACTGACTTACACCAAACTTGGTGTCAAAGGTTTGCTCCTTGACTGACAGTTATTTCAAGTTTCAGTGTCAAATGAGCCTCTCTAGTTGAATTGCAAATATTTGACAGACTGACTATAATGGAAAATGTTGTCAGATCTTTGATGAATCAATGTCATGTTTGGGTAATCTTACAAATTCTGTATGTTACAAACAGTCTTCTTCACTGATAAAACATGTCTCTTTCTGCATTTTTCCCCATTATAAATGCTTATCAAGATGTAAATAGAAACTCTGCCTTTTGTAATCAGCTTTTGGTGACTGCTTGGTTCGTTGTTGATACCACCTTTCACACCAGAAGAGATTTTAATGTTCTTTGCTGATTGAATGAGTTGGAACAGAATAATGTATAGGGAAGCTTCTATTTACACACACTAAACAGCAATGATATGGGTTTGGTGCAGGGAAGCACCATGTATCAGAAGTTCACAGCTGTTTCCTGGAGTACTGGAAATGCATTATACTATGGTGTGCTTGAACATGGCAGTAAAGTTAATAGCTACGCAAAAGCTGATGTGATTAGAATTATGCACTTTTACTTATTGTGTACTTTTTTTCAATACAGCTTCCTTTATGTATGGTATCTCACCATTCAAAAACATTTTATATATTAACAGCTGTTCTAGCTTATGCATTTTATTAAAATATGGAGACCACAGTATATAAATAATGTGATATGGCAGAGGCATGCTCTGGGAAGAATGAGCCGTATAGGAACAAGGAGGTAACAAAAATCACATGCTTTTGGGGATAATCTTATTACAGCTGGGGTGAGAAGTCACTCTTCTCTCTTTCCTCCCCTCAATCCCATCCAGGGCCAGCCGTTAACAATACTGCATATTGCCCATGTATGTTCTAGGAGTTTTTTTCAGATAAAGCAAACAAACAAAAAAAAAATCCAGTTATTTGCTGCTGGAGGCAGAAAATCAGGCTTGGTGGATGAATAATCTGAACCAATATGTCAGTTCCTTTGTTTTATGACCACTAAGAGTCCAAGGGAGTAGGATCTGGTGGTTTTGTTAGTGATACTGAGATTAATCATAGAATATCAGGGTTGGAAGGGACCTCAGGAGGTCATCTAATCCAACCCTCAGCTCAAAGCAGGACCAATCCCCAGACAGATTTTTGCCCTGATCCCTAAATGGCCCCCTTAAGGATTGAACTCATAACCCTGGGTTTAGCAGGCCATTGCTCAAACCACTGAGCTATCCCTCCCCCCACCCTGAGATTATGGTACCGAATTCTGACAAAAGTGGAAAACAAGTGACAATTTGGCTATAGAGAATTAGACATGTCCATTTCTAGGTATTGCTGAAGAGAGATGATGGTAAATTGAAGCTTTAACTTGGATTTTGGGGGAGACTAAAGCCAGTGGTTAATTTTGTAATGAAAGAGATGCCAGGGCTCAAGCAGGTTTGTTACTTTCATAACTGACACAGCGAGCCCAGCGGTGCCGGGGTATGAACTGCAAAGTCCAGAGGTGCTGGGGCTCAGCCCTGGCACGCCCTGGCACAAACGAAGCATGTACTAAAGCAGGGATTTAAGGAATGAAGGCAGGCATGTGAATTTTGGTGGAGAATATTTTGAATTTAACAATATTTTGGAGGTCACTTGCAAACTTGCCTCCCACATTTGTAAAATAAATTAAGGTGAAGTCAGATACCAGAGTTCCTGAGGTGAGATTGCAGGGGAAATGGTGGTATTTTTGGGAATGGTTTGGTGATTTTGAATGTTATGTTATCAGCTCTCGGCTATGGCTTAGCCGAGAGCTGATGAGTTTGGGGCATGCAGAAAGGCCTGATCTGGAAAGGTCCTCTTGGACTTCTGTTGTTGCTCACAGTTCCAAACTGAGAAGGGTGCTTGGCCCCTTGAAAGATGAGGCCCAAAGCGCGCGCCGCCCCCCCCCCCCAAGTCATAAGTTAAGAGATGGAAAACATGATATTGGGGAATCTAAGTGAGGTTGGAAAAAGGGTTGCAGAGAGGATTGGAGATAGCAGCTGTGAAGTTGTTGCTGCATGTGTTTCTTCTTTTGTGTAAGAAACTCAAGTGTGTAAACTGTGTGGGATAATCTGTGCTTTGAGTAATACTGCAAAACACATTCAGTATCTCCCTTTTTTTTTTTTTTTTTTTTTTTTTTTTTTTTTTTAATGAGATGGTGTAAAATAAGAAGAGAAGTCTGGGCTTTTTTGATGTTGATCCCTGTACATCGTAGAGATGTCTGTCTTTGATCTAGCATATCTTCATTCTGAACATGTTGCAAGTCTCAAGCAGACTCAAAGGCTCAAAGAATAGGTGGCTCTGTCTTGTTGGTTCTCAATATAGCATCACTTGTAGGCTACTCTAAAAACTAACATTCATAATATGTTGCAACTTAAGTAGTTTCTGTTTGGCCATTTAGCTACTAATTCTACCCAAGAGTTACTATCACAATAGGTGCTCTACAAATCACTTGGGTTTGGGAGGTATCATGGCTTAGTGCAGGGGTAGGCAACCTATGGCACGAGTGCCAAAGGCGGCATGCAAGCTGATTTTCAGTGGCACTCACACTGCCCAGGTCCTGGCCACCGGTCCGGGGGACTCTGCATTTAATTTTAATTTTAAATGAAGCTTCTTAAACATTTTAAAAACCTTATTTACTTTACATACAGTAGTTTAGTTATATATTATAGACTTGTAGAAAGAGACCTTCTAAAAACGTTAAAATGTGTGACTGGCACGCGAAACCTTAAATTAGACTGAATAAATGAAGGCTCGGCACCCCACTTCTGAAAGGTTGCCGACCCCTGGCTTAGTGGATTGAGCAGAGACTGGGAGTCAGGAGATCTCTAGTTTCAGTTCCCAGTTCTGTTATTGACCTCTGTCACCTTAAGTAAGTCACCCTCTACCTCAGTTTCCCCAAATGTAGAATGAGGGTAATACCTAAAGCTCTTTGTAAGGCTCTAGACATCTGTGCTTGAAAAATATTTTTAGAATGAAATTGCTACTTTAAACACAGCAAAGTCAGCATTGTTTCAGCATCATCTTTTGTCATTTAATACCCTTTGTTAGGCCTGCACTTTGAGTGCAAGGCCTGTTGGCCTTTGCCAAGATGGAGCCTACTGCCTTAATACCACAGAGCCATCTGTGATGCTGGAAGGTGTCTACCATAAGAACAAGGTCCCTGTGCTGGCTGCTTTAGTCACAACATTTTTTTTTTTTTTTTTTTTTTTTTTTTTTTTTAACTTCAGCAACTCCTCACTTAATGTCCTCCCGGTTAACGTTGTTTCGTTGCTGATCAATTAGAGAACATGCTTGTTTAAAGTTGTGCAATGCTCCCTTATAACATTGTTTGGCAGCCTCCTGCTTTGTCCGCTGCTTGCAGAAAGAGCAGCCCATTGGAGCTAGCTGGTGGGGGTTTGGAACCAGGGTGGCTCAGCAGCTGCCCGGCAGGCTATCAAGTGCCAGGTAGTTCAGCTGTCCCTCCCCACACTGCCTTGTGCTGCTCCTGCCCTCTGACTTTGAGCTGCTCTTGGGAGCCTCCTGCTCACTGTGCGGAGTGGTGGGGGAAGAGGGGTGCTAATGTCAGGGTATCCCCCCTGCTCGGTGGAGGAGCGGGGGGAAGGGGAAGACATGACAGGGCTCAGGATGGAGGGAGCCTGCTGGCAGCAGCTGCTGTCCTAACTTGCTGATCTACTTAAAAGGCAGCGTACTTAGAGTGGGGTCAGTGTACTTAAAGGGGAAATGCGTGTTTCTCTCACATACGGTGTGTATCTTTCTCTCACACACTGTGTGTGTGTCTGTCTCTTTCTGCCATGCTGTGTCTCCTCCCTCCATTGGTGCTGCCTTTTAGAGTGTGAGGCTACATTAACAACGTGTTAACCTTTGAGGGCTCAGCTGAGTGGTAGTTCATCATTTAGCAGTAAGGCATTCCCTGGGAAATATCCCACCCTCTGACTCCACCACCTCAACCAAGCTTCACAATGTGATCATTGCTGTGTACAGTATCAAATTTTGTTTAAAA
Organism: Terrapene triunguis; assembly: GCF_002925995.2. Lineage (NCBI taxonomy): Eukaryota > Metazoa > Chordata > Testudines > Emydidae > Terrapene > Terrapene triunguis. Next base: position 7,609,535 of record NW_020664583.1, read on the forward strand.
CTTATTCTGTGTGTGTGTGTGTGTATAATGTGTCTATGTATGTATATATATTCTTTTGTCAGGCGAAAAAAATTTCCCTGGAACCTAAACACCCCCCCCCCCCCATTTACATTAATTCTTATGGGGAAATTGGATTTGCTTAATATGGTTTCACTTAAAGTAGCATTTTTCGGGAACATAACTACAATGTTAAGCGATGAGTTACTGGTACTTTAAATTTTTTTCAGATGCTGCTGTAAAATCCTACAAAACACCACTTTGGAAAATAATAGAGGTACTTGTAACTAATAATGAAACTAGACACTTCTTGGGGTTTTATTAATTCCATATTTGAGGCAGGTGTTTAAATATCAGGCAAAAACAGTAATTTGAATGCAGAGTGCTTTTTAATGGGGGACATGGAGGAGAATCATGGCAAATATAGTGCGTCTTATCACTATTCTTTCTTATTACGTGGTACTAAACATATGAGATTTAGAAGCTAATGCATATGGCATTTTAAATTCCTTGGGGGGGCATAGGGACTGTCTTTTTAAAACATTTTGGTTTGGACACTGAAGTGTTGAGTCTCCTTTGGATTACTGAGCAGTCTCATCTACCACTGGTGAAAAATGGGAGCTGAAGATGCACAACACATGACAGGAAATATTTGGCACCTACTATGATTGGACATTTTTCAAGTCAACGTAGGTCATATGGGATCACTAATTTTTTCAATAAATTGCCCAACTGTTCACAACTGTGCTCTCATTTTAGGTGTTAGGCATCATTGATCTGTAACAGTTGTAGAACATTGCTTTGCAAGACCAACACAAGTTAGAACCTTGGGGGTGTTTTTAAATTAGCACCAGCAGCTGTTCAGTATTTCAGATGACTTGCCATATTTAGTGGGTGAAGGGTGTTGCAGGCATTTTGGTGGTTGCGTAAGTGCAAAAAAGCATCTAACCAATACCCTTGCCTTCTGGCTGAAGTGTGTATGCCAAGTTTCATCACAGGGAGTTTATTCATGAGTTGATTTATAAGTCCTTGAGCAGTCATGTTTTAACATGGCAATGTGACTGCTTCCCTAACCACAGCAGAGTTAGTAATGCAAATTCTGGAGTTTTTTTTATTTCAAGAGTTTGCTCGTTTTGCCCATACAATGATACTGCATCTATTAAGTCATACACTCGCTGCCTGGGTAAAATGCTGACTAGACAGTGACTAACTATGATATTGCTGCTAACTGCAAAATGCAGAATTTCAATACAAAAAGCAGCCCTCTTTTTAGCAGGCTTCAAAGAGCCATTTTCCACTTGAGTTTCTCCTATTCTAGCCTCTCATCCATTTTTCCAAGCATCACCTATTTATATGTGTTGGTCATAGCTGTTGGGCACCGAGCAACATACTGTTGACCTGCCCTGGAATGAAGTCTTTCTGGTGCTGACCTAGTGATTGAAGTGCATATTGTAGGACTAGTCTCTCTCCTACTGTATGGTAAGCCTTTCACCTAGTGCAGTGGTGTTCAAACTCTAGCCCTGGGGCCAGTTGTAGCTGTTGAGGTTCAAAATTGTCACCCTCAAGAGTGACTGTATTAAGAACATTTGTATTTGATCATGAATTGAAAATGTCTTCCCCTGAGCCAGGCTGTACAATTTTTAAACTGAAGAGTTTGAATTAACCCCATTGCTCTGGGGAGGAGATGCAGGCGCTACCTCCCCAATTGCCCCCCGTCAAAGCTGATATGAACTGGGGATGCTGTTAGGACTTGGAGTCTTTTCACTGCTACAGCTGTTTAGCAGTTCCAGGATAGCTTTGGCTGCTCCATTGCCTTCCCTGCCAGGGAGAGCAGGATATGGACTCAACTGACTCTGCCAGGACCTAGAGGAGCAGCTAGCAAAGGATGACTCCCCTCCCTACATAAGGCAACCCAGGAGAGAGGGTAGAAATTGAGAACTACCAACCAATTATGGCTTCCTGATTCTGTGTCTGTTGCCCAGCCCTAGAGCAGGTATAGCTTGTACTTGTTGGGGATTCCCCGTGCCGGCAGGCAACTTGAAGCTGTTTTCTCTCCCTTTGCCCTATCAGAGAGTGGCAAAAGAAGCTGTATAGGACAAAGAACCTGTCCCAGAGTATTGACTATAGTAACTTGACCTCTTTGAATAGGTTCAGTCCCTGTACTGAAAAGCCCCTGTTACTGCCTAGCAGGTCAAATATGCTCTGACATACATGTACACCTTCCATTACTTTCCATGAGCATAGCAGAATTTGAAAGAGCCATACCTCATGGCTTGTAATTGGTCAAACATGATTCCTAATGGAACTCAGATCCATGTTCCTCATGTGCAATCAGCTATACACACTAAGGCTACGTCTTCACTACAGGGGGGGGTCGATTTAAGATACGCAAATTCAGCTACGCGAATAGCGTAGCTGAATTCGACGTATCGCAGCCGACTTACCCCGCTGTGAGGACGGCGGCAAAATCGACCTCCGCGGCTTCCCGTCGACGGCTCTTACTCCCACCTTCGCTGGTGGAGTAAGAGCGTCGATTCGGGGATCGATTGTCGCGTCCTGACGGGACGCGATAAATCGATCCCCGAGAGGTTGATTTCTACCCGCTGATTCAGGCGGGTAGTGTAGACCTAGCCTAAGTGTCTTAAGCTGTTATAATATCTAGCAGAGTCATACACGAGACATGGAGTATACAAAACAAATATATCTATATAATGCAGGATGGATGACTCTCTCAAAAAGCTCAGTACTTCCCTCTATCCATTAGAGGCATGGTTCACTTCAGGCAGGGTACAAGGTACAGAAAAACCCTGAAGTGTCTTGATGTGGGCCTGCTAGGGAGAGTGCCAGACCTGTTGGGACTCCACCTTAAAGAGCAGAAAGAAGGTGGGAATTAGGACTGGTGGTTATTTTGCCAAAACACAGTTCACTAATTCCTAATTTCAGCTGAATTCACCTGACTTGAAGAGCTTTCAAATGGCACCTAAACAGAAAGTCCACCAGAGTGAGCTGCCTGTTAACTAGTGATTAAAAATGGCCTGTTAAAAGTGTCTGGGGTGCTGTTTCAAGTGTAAAATGAAAGGTTTGATATTTTCCTAGAAGAAACAGGAAATCCTGCTCTGGGAAGAAAGGAAAAAAAAAAACCCTGTAGCTTATACCGAGATAGCTTGGTGTGGTGCTTGTGAGTATCAGAGCCACGTTCGTTATAACAGTGAACGTCTTGCTGTCTGGGTACGTCATAGGCTATCACCCTATCATCTGGTGAGCAAGGCAACTATGTTGGCCATGACATGAAGCTGAACCTGATTCCTTGTCGAAGACAAAATGATTTATAATGAAGCTGATATGTATGACAGGCCTGGCACTAATCTAATATGTGTCTGTGCAGTACACAGCCTTCCTTCAATGAGCATCTCAGGTTAGCATCTGGAGCTTTTGTTTTAAGATGCAATCAAATACATGGGGAGAGCCATGTACATTGTAGAGGAAAAGCTCTTTTTATCCAGAGCCAAGTGAAGATGTTGCAACTGTTCATTGCTCTAACTAAAGATGGAGTTGAAGAGGGAGAGGAGTATTTCAGGAAAGGGGAAAAATCATAGTATGATTACTTGAGTGGTGAAATACTGTTGTGTGGTGAAAACATTGCACTGAGATGTAATTTTGGGGAGAGATCCAAGAAGGGAGTATGCGGAGCACAACGTGGTTGCAGCAAATAAGGTGAAAATGGAAAAGTTTTTCTGTTACAGCACTGGTTCCCTTAAGGTTTTAAATAAGGTGGGTGGACATGTATTATGTGAGTGCCAATGGTATGGATGAACATCTAAGGTTTTTGGAGTGGAATAAAGTTAGTGGCCCAGCATAGGGAAGGGAGAGCACCAGAGGGGCCATGTGGCAATGTAGGCTTGATGGGAGAGAAACATCTGAAATTGATTGGTTTCAAAGAAACACTTGATGCCTGGTAAACTGGCCAACTCCAGTTATACACACACATAAAACTTGCTCCGTATGCCTAACGAACCTCAAAAAAGACCAACAGTTTTATTTTTAACTTGATGACAGTTGTCGGATGGATAGCTAGGGAGTCCCCATCCCCACACACACACACTCCGCCCCCTCCCCCTCCCAGGAGTCATGGCTTAAGCATTAGCATTACATATTTTCCCCACACCATCCCATGTGTCTGGATATAATTAGCAAAGCACTATGTAGTTGCAGAGGTAGAAGTCAGTCTACATATGGTGTTACAGTAGAGGGGATGTAGGGATGCAAGATGCTTTGGGATTCAGACCAGACCAGCAAGGGGTTGTCACTGCCTGCCTTGTAGCTCTTGGTACCTTAAATGCTATTCTGCTGTGGCTCTCAGCTCTGATACCAACAGCCAGCAGACAAGCATGCAGGTTACACCCTGACTTCTACTGCCCAGGTATTTTTTTTGCAAGTGACCCCAACAGCCACCCAGTCCCAAATTTCCCCAAAACCATCTACCCTGTGACACACTGCTGAAGTTTCCAGAGCCAGTGCTGGCGCTAGACATAAGCAGGCTAAGCAATTGCTTAGAGCCCCAAGTAGCTCAAGGGGGACCTCCATTCTCGTGTGTGTGTGTGTGTGTGTGTGTGTGTGAAAAGACACCCAAAAATATTCTTGCTTAGGCCTCCAGTGGGCTAGCACTGCCTCTGCCCATAATTGTGAATTTACTGTTACCCTTCTCAGCCTCAACAAGTGAGAATGTTGCTGCTGCCAAGCTCTGTGACAGCTCCCTGACACACCAGCTTGTCTGCCCTTGCCAGCAAACGCTTCAGGACTCTGCCAGCCCAGAGCTTGCCTTGCAGATAACCATCAGTGAACCCCAACTCCTGAGTTCCCCAGAGACTTCTCCCTGCCATGTCCCACCCTCGCCTGGAACACTCAGAAGTTGTTTGTTGCTCCTTTAAAGAGACAGTACACTGCAGCTCAGTAATTTAACTGGGTTTTGATAAACACTCCTGTTTCAATCACAGCACTGAATTGGTTTCTAGTGAAAGTAAAACAAGTTTATTGAACAAAGTCAGGTTTAACTGATATCAAAAGGAGTAAAGAGAGAAATGGTTACAAACTAACAGTAAAAATATGCTTCTAAGGATGTGTATGCACTTAAAATGCTACAGTGTCAGAGTTGCACCATAGTAGCACTTCCATGTAGACGCTACCTAAGCTGAAGGGAGACGTTCTCCTTCGGAGTACATAATCTACCTCCCCAACAAGCAGTAACTAGATCGATGGAAGAACTCTTCCGTCAACCTAGCGCTGTCTATACGGGCACTTGGGTTGATTTAACAGTGCCACTCGGATGTGGATTTTTCACTGACCTAATTTTCTAGTGCCTAAAACTAAAATTTAATTTCAGCAAGGTGCAATCTTTGCCTGAGTAGGCTTCTCACCTATATTCAGTTTCCAGAGACTTCAGCCCACTTGGTTGAAGGATCCAGTGGTCCTGTGATTTCAAGAGCTCTGGCCCCTTGATTCCCCCAAGTGATGGACAACTGTGGGGTTCTCTCCCTTTGTTTTTATAGTTCAGTAACTTTTGAAATATGTTCTTTGAAATGTAAGCCCAGACCAAGCTAATTGACTTTGGCTCAAGAGGCAGGCAGGTTTCCTGCTGTTCTTCTCTTCCTCTTGGCTTCCCATCTCCTTGCTGATTTGTATGTAAATGGGGCTTGATTGTTTTGATTCTGTAATGTTTAATTTACACTGGAGACAGGTAGACAGCTACCTTCCCTCCTGTCTGGGAGAGAACCTGTTTCTCCCTGTATTTAGTCACAGACTTTAAATCTTATTTGTGAGTATCCATAATTCCTCATATTGTGTTGATGCATACATTTCACAATGATATTAATCACCAGAGTGTCAGGTCTTCTTTTATGAAAGCCTGTTACTTGATACACTTTTATAATACAGTAATACTGTATACAATCAGTTTGAGTCAATTGCTTATCCTTTGAGATTCGGCCCCTGTGTCTTTATAGCTAAGAGGCCGTCTCTCCCACTCCATAGTTCAGGGGTGGGCAAACTTTTTGGCCCAAGGGCCACATTGGGGTTGCAAAACTGCTTGGAGGGCTGGGTAAGGAAGGCTGTGCCTCCCCAAACAGCCTGGCCTCTACCCCCATCCAACCCCTCCCACTTCCTGCCCCCTGACTGCCCCCCTCAGAATCCCCGACCCATCCAACCGCCCCTGCTCCTTGTCCCCTAACCGGCCCCTCCCAGGACCCCTCGCCCCTAACTGCCCCGGGACCCCACCCCCATCCAACCCCCCTGCTCCCAGTCCCCTGACTGCTCTGACCCCTATCCACACCCCTACCCCTTGACGGGCCCCCCAGGACCCCATGCCTGTCCAATCCCTCCCCCCGTTTCCTGTCCCCTGACCCCTATCCACACCCCCGCCCCCTGACAGGCCCCCCCCCGGACTCCCACACTTATCCAACCCCCCTGTCCCCTGACTGCCCCGCAGAACCTCCGCCCCATCCAACCACCCCCGGTCCAGGCCCCCTTACCATGCCGCTCAGAGCAGAATGTCTGGCAGCCATGCCGCCCGGCCAGAGCCAGACATGCTGCCATGCTGCTCTGCAGGAGCACGCAACCCCGCTGCCCAGAGTGCTGCCCGCGTGGCTGCATGGGACGGGAGCTCAAGGGCTGGGCAGGACGGTCCCACAGGCCGTGGTTTGCCCACCTCTTCCCTAATTTGATGGTTTGACAAGCTGGTGTTTCAAGGAGTTGTCACAGAGCTTAGCAGTAGTGAAACTTTCACTTGCTGGGGCTGAGAAGGGTAACACAGCAATTCACAATGCTGGGAAACCCAGCAGAGTGTCACAGGGCAGAATGTTTTGGGGGAATTCGGGACTGGGAGGGTGTTGGGATCGTTCAGCGAACAGTACCTGGTTGGTGGAAATCAGGGTATGACCTGTGTGCTTGTCTGCTGGCTGTGGTGATGTCTGGGCTGAGAGCCATAGCAGAATAGCATTTAAGGCACCCAAAGTTGCAGGGCAGGTGGTGACCCAACCTCTCACTAGTCTGGGCTGAATCCCAAAGTGTCACAGGATGTGTGGTGCAAGCTTGCATCGTGGTTTGTTTTACCCTGACTTCAACAGGAGATGAAGGTGCTCACCCCTCTGCAGGTTTGGATCCTGTTGTGGTGAGACCTGGGTGGGTCCTTTAGCCTTTCTCCCCCCCCCTTCCAAAAACGTATGTCCTCCAGCCATGAAAAAGTCCGCATATCACATGTTCATGCACTTCCATGAGTTGTTTTTAGGGTGACCAGATGTCCCAATTTTTATAGGGACAGTCCCTATTTTTGTGTCTTTCTTATATAGGCACTTATTGCCGCCCATCCCAATTTTTCACATTTGCTGTCTGGTCACCCTAGTTGTTTTCAGGGTGGGAAAGAAAGAAAGGGCTTGTTGAGCCTTTCTCTAAACATAAATATTTGTCACCTCATAAACAATCCTCTGAAATGTTGTTTACATTGCTGTGTGATTTTTTTTTTTTAAAGATAGTAAAGGACTCTATATGTCCACAAATGCATACACACTCTTCAGCCTCTTCCAGAAACTCTGTCTCCAGCTTAGAAGCAGGAAGAGAGCTCTTGTTTTTGCTCTGTAGCCACCAAGCCACTCAGCTTCAGAGGTTTGCTTTCCATTATAACAGTTCTGCTGCAGTTCTTACAATATAGAAAAATTCAGACTAATCGGGGAGAGGGGTTCTGACCAGAGGTGAGGTACATTTTCATAATGTTGGTTTCCCCTTCCTACCTTAAAAAAAGCTCAAGTGTTGCTTTGTCTAAATATTCTGCTACTGTGATCACTTGTCTGTTACTGAGTCAACAATAGGTGCACTTGTGGGTTTCACATAGGATAATACAGCAGCGAGCCTCACCTTTTCTGTAATGGTAACAGATTAAGTCTTAAGTGGCACTGGCTGGTGCCAATTATCTAATGTACAATAGAGTTTGATTTGCTCCAAATTGAGAATCAGAGTTGGTTTTGGAATAGCCAAACACTGTTGCGGTTTGGTGTGTGCACAACCGAATGGGAGGCAGATAGGAGTGCTCAGGAACGGAACCCGTAACAGAGACTGGTATCTAAGGGAAGAGAGCACCTAAATATAAAATATGGGGGTGAGTAATGTTCTATGTTGTGTCCCCTTTCTCTTCCTCTTCTTCTCTTCCCCCTCCTCCCCTCCCCCCCAATGTGTGCAAATTTACGGAGCCTTATGTAAGGAAAGAACTAGCACTTATTGCGGTTGGTCATCTTGTAGAGACAGTTTGTGGACAATGGCAAGCTTGAGATGGTGTCTGCCCTGCTTCAGTGTGGTGTCACGGTAGCCAGTTGGGGGAGAGGATACATAAGAGCTCAGAATGACTAGGCTGTTTAAAAACTTTTTTGTGTCATTATACAACTGAGCTAAACACTGCACTCATGGTTGACTTAAAATGTACCTTGCTGTAAAGTCACAGAAAATTTGTAAAGTCTGGGAGATCTGTTTTGGCAGTAGGTTCTCTGCTTCACTCTGATAAACAATCTTTATCAGCATTGCACTCTAAGAGCTTAGTCTCTGTGTGTGTTTTTAAACTGCTTATCTTTCTCATTGTGTATGGGGAGCAGAGAGTGAAGTAAGAGTAGAGAAAACAAAATAACCAACCACACAAAATCTGAATAACTCTTTTGCGAAGTCCTTTCTAGTTCCATGGCAAGTGGATGACAAACAGAATCTTCTAGATCTTTGGTTTAATAATTCTGGACTTCTTACAACTGATGTCTAGATTGTTTTGATGTCAAAATATGAACAAAAAGATATATTTTCTGAAGTTACATACCAGAGTTACCTATCACAAACATGTCCAGCTGGTGCTACAGGTGGCTAGCTGCTGTGATCCAGAAATTTGGCAGGTTTAAATCCCCAAATCTGTTTTATTTAATGTTATGAAGGTCAGAAAATCAGTAACATTGTTTTACATCTTGTCACTAAATGTTAATACAGCAAGATTAAACAATTGCCATGGTCACTAGGCCTGGCTGGAAACTTTATAATGCCTTTTCATGGGAAGAAATATTTTAGTAGTTTTTATATTAGACTTTGACAGTAGGATTACAAATCCCTTTCCTTGGAGGGGAAAAATGAACACTGTTTTACAAAGTAATTGCTTCCAGATTAAAAATAAATAAAATTTAATTTATGACTTCTTTTTTCCCCCCCTCCCTCTCCAGATCTTCTTCCACCAGGAGTCTGCAATCTCCTTAACCCTGCAGCTATCTACGCAAATAATGAGATCAGCTTGAGAGATGTTGAGATCTATGGCTTTGATTATGATTATACATTAGCACAGTACTCTAATTTATTACATTCTATGATATTCAACACTGCCAGAGACCTACTAATTGAACAGTACAAGGTAAACTTCTGATAATAGGATGGGTTTCTTTCATTAATCTTGCTGCTTTCTTTTCCCCAAAATCTTTTAATAGAGCATTCTCTGGAAAGTTTGCTTATTACCACTGTGTATGTATACATTATCTATGGTAGTGATAGCTATGTAATTGTATATTTCATGAACCTGGCACTCTGTCTGATAATCCATTTCCCTTGGGACTTACTGTAACATTGCAAATGTCTGATCATCTTCAAAGAGTTGCCACTATTTAAAAAAACAAAGAACACAAAAAACATTGCCACCATATTTTATATATATCTATATATCTATATAGATAGATAGATAGATAGATAATATGGTGGCAATGTTTTTTGTGTTCTTTGTTTTATACACACATCCTCCTAACCCCAAATCAGAAGATGGGCAACAGCCAATCCTGGGCTAATGATGGGCCCTGTAGCCCTAGAAACAAATGATTTTATTTTTATAGTTAAGAATATCAGCCAGGTAATAGTTATATGGGACTTAATAAGTTTTCTAGACTAAGTTCTTAAATAGGCACATCCGATGATACGATATATGTTCTCTTGTCTTGTTTTATTTGACAAGCTAGAAGCGCTTTTTGTGTTTAAGAAAAGAAATACAAAGCTGGGTACTTCAATATATGCAAATTTCTATAGGTGTGTGTGGCTGAAACTGCAATATTTTCCCTAGTGTCCTAACCATGTCACACAATGGTTTTGCAATGGCATTTCCCCCGGTCATTTTAGGGCTTCAGGTCCATTCATTCTCTCTCTCTCTCTCTCTCTCTCTCCCCACCCCCCTCTGTGCCTCACCCATTCTTTCACAATGGAGCAAAACTAAGTGGTGGGACATAGGACAGCCTGTAACAATCCATTTAAAATTGGGATGGAGGATTCTTCCAGAAAATGGAAAAAAAAATTATCAAAAGAACCAGTATATTTATGCCAGGATTTTCAAAAGAGCCTGAGGAGTTAGGCATCTTCACTCCGTGGTTCTCTTTTTAAAGAATTCCAGCCTATATTTTCTGCCATATTAGGATCTCTGATATCGTAGTGATGGGTACAGAATAAGTATTTAGTATGATTCTTCCAGGGAACCTGACTAATGCATACAGAATAGGACACTTACAACTTTCAGAATGAAAACCTGCGGAGAGCAGACTAAACAGACATGTGGCGTCTGACATGATGAATATGGCTTATAAATAAATCACTGACAATACAAAAAGGCAGTCTGTGTAGAATGTGTGGGTGTAGGATGACAGATGCCAGGAATTTTAAAATGGGGAATGTATGATATTGACTAATAATATCTATCATTACTAGGGCTTGGAAAACATAGCAGACACCTACTAGCCAGAGGTAGCTGTGAAAGACTAGGTGGGGAGAGAATCTGTATTTGCAAGGTCCATGGGGAACACTCTGGTGAAGAGTCCTAGATGCTGGGAAGGGTGGAGGGTATTAGGATATCTATCTCATTGTCTAGCATGAGTTCTAGCTAGAAAGTATCTGAAACTCCACTCCCTCTAGTAGTACTCTATGCGTTTGCCAGCTTCCTATCTGTGATTAAGTGAGAAAGCATGGGCAGTAGAAAGCTCTGATTCATCAACCTCTTTCAAGCCCCCTACCCCATCCCCCCCTTCTTAATAATTTTTCACGTTTAGGTGGGGGGGGAAGGGGAAGTGTCGTCCCCCAGGGAGTAGCTCCAGTCTCTGTCTATGCTGTTTTTTTGGGAGGGTGGAGTGGGGGGAAGGTTTAAGCTTTTTTCCCAAACTGCAGGAGCATGAAACTGACAAGCTTCTTTCATTTCATTGCTGCTCAGAAAAGACTTCAGCTATGTTAATTTTGCTTGGTGGCTGCTTCACAGAGCGCTGAGCAACAGCAAATACAATGCAATTGTCTATCTGCACACCTGGGAAGAGAGCCCTGAGGTGTTTCAAATTTTGAAGTTAATCATAACAAGCACAAAGATTTAGAAATAGCTTCTTTTTTTATTAAAATGAAATAAAACTCCAAAAGTTTAAATCATTCAGAAATTGGTGGCTTAGTATAGCTTTTTCTCATGCTCTTTGGGAAAAACCTCCCTTATATGATGAGTTTGGTAAGTGGATTTCAAGCCCGTCTCAAGATACAGTTACCCGTTTTAGGGCACTAGCTGTTTGGTGTAGGAGTTAGGGATCAATTGCCTAAGCAAACATTCCAGTTTGTAGAATCCCAAATCTTGGCAGTTGCATTATATTTTTTTGGCATCTTTTGGTTCACTTAGGCCACTGTTGGATGGAGGGTACTGGGATTTGATGGGCTAGGAGGCTGATTCAGTATGCCAAATTTTTCATTCTCTTGTAACTGGAAAACTTTTTTTAAAATACCTGGCACAGTTTCACTGAACTAACTGCTTTCTCATGAAATATTTTCCAGTATCCAGAAGGACTCAAGAAATATGATTACCTTCCAGGATTTGCCATCAGAGGGCTTCACTACGATGTGCAAAAGGTGAATTACACAAATTTAAATTTCATATGTGCTTTCCCTTGCACGGTATTAATCTGCCTGTCACGTAACTCAGTCCCATCTCTTTCCTGTAATGACAACCAATGGAACAGCTTTCAGGAGAATATGCACTGGGGATTGTTGTATACGTCCCTGCATAGGTTCTCTTAGATTGTAAGCTCCTTGGGACAAATGGAACTAATCTAAAAGGCTGGCTACATGGCGTCTTTTTCTCTCTCTCTCTCTCTCTCTCTCTCAGTATTTTAATGCCTTTTAAATCATTGAAGGCCATGTAGCTACAGCATTTACTCACTGAAGAGGTTTTTTCCCTTTCACTACTTCCAGTATTTGAAATAGAGGGCCAGAACAATTCATTAAGCTTTGTAGCTTCAGACATTCCTTCTGAAGCCCTGTAATGTTTGAGAGGCTTAGGAGCACACGAAGAAAGTGCAAGCTTTTATTTTAATCCTCCTTTTTCAGTAACTTTAGACAATCACATAAAAGTATAGTTCTGAAAAATATGGCATCACCTCGCTGCAGTTAAACAGCTTATATTCAGTAGGGAGACAGACAATTACTGGTACAAGCTAGTCTTATTTTTATAGTCTGGTTATTTCTGAACCAATTAAGTGTGTTCAATCAATTCAGTGTAACTAGAGAATGCACCCTTTTAAAGAGGAATTAAGGCATTTTAGATTTCCCAGACTGTATTCTTTTCTGCCCAAGCTAAGCTGTAATGCTGAAACTGACATTATGGCAACAGTCTGTCCTGAATGTAGGTTTCTGACTTTGCAGCAGGAGAGATTGTCCAATAACTTTGTGTTCTGCTTGCTACTATCCAAGCACAGATTTCTGAAATAAGAGCACACATCACTCAGACGCCAAGTAAACTCTTCCTTTCAGTGGGTGGGTAGTGTGGGCTGTCTCATTTCAAACCACCTGAAAATCAAGCCCTGTGCAAAAGGAGTGTACTGCCTATTTGCTTTGGTTCAGCATAACTGCTTATTCCTGTTCAGAAGGTGGGAATGGAGGCTTGGCAATAGTATGGTGATATGCTAGATATGGGAGTGCCTTTTAGTTTAGGAACAATGTAACCTGCACTCATAGTGGTGAAGGGACAAATTGTTCTGATACCACACTTTTATCTCTGATTCTCAGAGTGGTACTGGGTTAGTCTCAGAGGCCATACTTGGTTAAATTCCATTATGGGTATTGTGTAATGCCTGGGGGAATGAAAAAGAAGGGATACCTTGTGATTAAAGAAGATCAATACAAAAAGAGGGAAGGTCTAATGTTCCCATTTGAGTACAAGAATGGGAACTTGAGCATGGAGTAAAAAAGTAAAAAGAAAATAAGCAGAACTAATAACTCAAGTTTTTGTGCCAAATCTTAAGTAAGATGTGACTTGCTATAGATCTCCTTACACCTAAGCCCCTCTCTTGCTATGTGTATACAAAGGATTGTTTTAATGTTAAAGAACTGCTTCTTTCCACCTCTTCCACCTGCAGCCCTCTGAAAAAGTTTGTAATAGGTCCTGAATTGGAATGTAATATTATGTAATGCTTCAGTTCATGGCAATTTGGCATTTTTCCCAGTGATGCTTCTAAAATGTTTCAGTGCAGAGAGAAGTGATTTAAGCACAACTTAAAAATTAGGTTAGTTTTAACTAGAATTCATTTTTCTCCTTTTTTTTTTTTTTTTTTTTTTTTTTTTATCTAGTTTTCTTTTTTCTCTTTTTTTTTTTTTTTTTTATTTCTTTGGGACATCAGTAAACTTAATCTGTTGTTTTTTCCTGACTAAATTTATACCAAATGCTACCAATGAAGACTGTTCATCTTTCTCTCTTCACAGAGTCTTCTGATGAAGATTGATGCTTTCCATTATGTCCAGTTGGGGACGGCATATAGGTGTGTCAAATATGAATGCATTTACTAAATGCCCCAAGGGTTCACGCTGAAGATGGAGTGCAAAGTCTCACGTCTGTAAAATTTTTGACTTTTTTTTTTTTTTTTTTAAGTGGGGAAAGCCACCTTCTCTAGCTTATCCTGTCTCCACTTGCTAAGTAATGATTCCAAGCTGTTGCCTGACATGCAGTTACAGGTGGCTGCAGTTTTTTCAAGCATATGGAGCCAAGTGTGGGAGTGAAAATTTAATTATTTTTTTTTTTTATGGACAATGATGCATATGATCACTTAACCCACTAAGTCTGCAGGTTGCAGTGCAGTCTACTTAGGGCAACTTTTCTGACTAAGTCATTGGACTAGGGAAAGCCTCATTCTTGTAGAGCTGTCCATACATGAAAAAAGCCTGTCTTGACAGGAGTATGCTCACCAATGCTGGAAAGAAAGCTGTTTGGAGGTGAAAATAAGGATATGGAATTTAACTCCATTGAACTGAGGCATTTTTCTTAAGTGGAAAAAGTTGAGTAAAGTGCCCAGAAAAATAATAGGGAGTGCCTTTCTTAAACAAGTGGGCTAGAAGTCCTTGAATAGAGCATTGGTATGTAGCACACAGGTTACTTTGGCTGCTCTTGCGTTCACTACATGCTGCGTCCTTGCAGTTGGAGTGACACAGTTGATATAAAAGCTTTTCAAGTCCTAATCCTGTCTGGTTGTGTAAGCACCAGCAAGTCCCACTGACTTCCCTGGGAGACTTGAACCTGCTCAGCACCTTGCAGGATTGGACTTGAAGACTCTCCTTTTAGAAGCAAGGAGACCAATGCAAAGCAATATAACAAACGAATGCTCCAAAGCAAAAACTCTGAAGCCCTTCAGAGAACACAAAGCAAAATATTTTGCTGCTTTTTTGGTGGCTGGAATAGTTAAATATTTTTTTCCAAATGAAGGCAACTAATGGCTAATGTCCCCACCATACTTCTAAACTCTACTTTGGGCCAGTGACTCCCAAAATGAAGCACATCAAATATTTGCCAATGTTAAGCAAACAATTCATTTACACTGAGGGAGCAAGGTGAAGCTTCAATATTGATTGTCCACTCTGTCTCTCTTCTCCCTCCTCCCTCATCTCCCCCAAATAGGAAACAGGTACCCAAAATAGTAAATAGTCTGCAGACTTTCACCACTGCTGTCAGCACCTTCAACAACAGTTGTGCATTACTGTTAGCAATATACATCATCATTAGACTGAGAAGGACAGAATTAATGTCATGTGTGGAACTCTGGCCCTGGTCCTAGGAGTTACAGGGATCTAAACAAAGTAACAAATGTGTGTCAATATCGGCTTCCTCTGCCACAGGCTGTGGTGGCATCCCACCTTTAATTTTTTTTTTTTTTTGAGGCACTGTTGCTTCCCTGCTCCCTCTCCCCCAGTTTCTTTGGACTGGGACAGGGCCAGAAGATGCAGCCAAAGCACAATGTTCTACGTGGGGGAAGGTGGCTAGAGAATTCTGTCATGAGCTATTGGTCTGATGTTCGGGTGGAAATGTACCTCTCAGCATCATAGTGTGGGACATGTACATGCACAGTGAGATGGCATAACTTCTTAACCCTCCCATCCCCCAGATCCGTCTCCGACCTAATGAATTCCTCTTTGCTTTTCAGCAGCCAGTGTTGCAGTTGGCAGGAGGTTTCAGTCAGCTCTTGCATTCCTTTCCCCATATCACAGCCCCTCTCTAAGATTGCAGAAGGGTGGATCAGTGGGACTATATCCCTTTTAAGAACATGTAGCTCATTACAGCAGTACTGTACAGGGGACTTTGTTCTCTACTCAGTGTGTGCATACAAATCCACTACTATTGGAGCTGCCTTCTGCAGTGAAGGCTGGTCTAAAGTCATTGAATATGTTTATCTGATTCAGCTTTGCCAAGCAGGAATAGACAGTGAAGGGGAGTTTTTTAATTAATTCAGGGAACTAAATCAGTGAGGGCCAACTTTTGAGGTCCTAATTTGGGTAAATTTCTACTGATTGCAATGAGTTTGTTTTAGATTTACAATAGAGACCTAAGAGTGTCCATTCAAAGTCACAGGCTCCCTTGACAGTTCTTAAAAACACAGTTTGTGGGAGTACGGACATGGGATTTGGCTCTTACTGATGTTATGGCAAAAGCAAGAAAAGCCTCTTTAAAACATCGTCAATCATTCTGGTTGTTCTGTTACCCTCTCCCAAGTACCAATATCCTATATATTTGAAGCAGACCTGACAAAGCATGAGAGACTCTGCAGTAGGGAACCATCCTGCTCTGGCCCTAAGAAATAAGCTGTTCCTTTTTTTTTTTTTTTTTTTAAGGTTTCTATATTAAAAGTAGTACTCATAAAATGGGGTGTGTTTTGTTTCCTGAGCCTTTTGACTATGGAAGCTGACTGTGTTTTACTTGTGGAACAGTGCCTTTTTGCAGTTAAGCTCTGATTACATTAAAACCCCAAGATTACCAGAGGCAGAGTTCCAAAATCAAAGAGAATTTCTTTCTTTCAACACTGCCCTGTTTATGGTTCCCAGGCATTGCAACATCCTTCAATGAACCTGTATAAGAGGGTTATTTCAAATAATTTTTTTAAAGCTGTTTATAGAAACTGACTTTGTGTAAATATTTAAATTTTCTTTTAACAAATAGGGTAACTTTAAAAAAAAAAACTCTCTTCAAAGAGAACGTTATGATCTGTTGAGTCAGAAGAAAGGGTCATCATTGGCTTGATGAGTAAACAGTTTGCAAAACAAGTAATTACAAAAAACTGTATAAATGTGTGCATCATCTCCACATCCACCGACTAATTTTACGTAACTTTTTAAATCCTGAAAGCATAGTTGAATGTTAGGGGCACATATTAGGTAAGGTTTACCCAGGTTGAATAGTCTTTTACAGAGACAACATCCTTGGTTATGAAAGCTAAACTAACCAGTAAAATATATTTTAGCCTCTGTTCTGTGTTAAAAATACTCCTTTATCCCGATATAAATTGACCCGATATAACACGAATTCGGATATAACGTGGTAAAGCAGTGCTCCTGGGGGGTGCGGGGGGGGCTGCGCACTCCGGTGGATCAAAGCAAATGCGATATAACGTGGTTTCACCTATAACACGGTAAGATTTTTTTTGGCTCCCGAGGACAGCGTTATATCGAGGTAGAGGTGTATTTGCACAAGTTATACAAAGCCACATGAAACTTTTTCTTACACCATCACAGTTTCTTGCCATGTTTAGTAATACAGTAATTACCTGAAGGAACTCTGGATGAGTTTTAATTATACAATGCTGACTAGCTCTAGATTGTACATTGGTATTTGGTTGATACATGTGCTGTCTCTCTCTGAGAAGAAGTATGGAGAAGTCTTGCATCTCGCATTAGTCTGAACTTGCTGTGGCAAGATCAGAGCCAGCCACATCTGTTCAATGGTGCATGTCCTCCTTGAGATAAAAATATATGGAACCAGAATGTCTTTCCCATGTTGACTAAATCAAGGTATAGAGAACCTTGACAATCAAGCTAGAGCCTGTTAACTATCTTGAGTAGGTAAGTCCCTGGCAGACTGCGAAGAACTACAAAAGGATCTCTCAAAACTGGGTGACTAGGCAACAAAATGGCAGATGAAATTCAATGTTGATAAATGCAAAGTAATGCACATTGGAAAACATCCCAACTATACATATAAAATCATGAGGTCTAAATTAGCTGTTAGCACTGAAGAAAGAGATCTTGGAGTCATTGTGGATAGTTCTCTGAAAACATCCACTCAATGTGCAGCGGCAGTCCTGTGGAACTCCTTGCCAGAGGATATTGTGAAGGCCAAGACTATAACAGGGCTCAAAAAAGAACTAGATAAGTTCATGGAGGATCGGTCCATTAATGGCTATTAGCCAGGATGGACAGGGATGATGTCCCTAGCCTTTCTTTGCCGGAAGCTGGGAATGAGCGAAAGGATGGATCCCTTGATTACCTGTTCTGTTCATTCCCTCTGGGGCACCTGGCATTGGCCGCAGTCAGAAGACAGGATACTGGGCTAGATGGACCTTTGGTCTGACCCAGTATGGCCGTTCTTATGTTATGTAGCTGTTTACAAATGTCCTATGGAAGATTATCTCTGCTCTTTCAGAATTGTGAATGAGTGAAATGCCATGTGGTGGTAAAAACAGACTTCATGCCAATATCCACTTCTTGTCCACTTTAGAGCTTTATAAAAGGAGGTTACCTATCTTTCCTCTCTGGTTTGCAGCCCAGTGGCTGCTAACATTTAGTGATGCAATTTTTTGTGTGATTTGTCTTGTAGAGGGCTAAAGCCAGTGCCTGATGAAGAGGTTATTGAATTATATGGTGGTACCCAGCACATCCCACTGTACCAGATGAGTGACTTCTATGGCAAGGTATTGTAGGCAGCACTTCAGTGCATTCTTTAAAACTGATATGTTGGCTTTTACTATCAGCTGGGAACCTTGCTGTGTAAGGAATAAGTGAGAGTGACTATAGCTTCTTCCAGATTAGAAAAGGACAGCACTTGCCAGTTTAAACACATTCTGCTTTTGTGGGAATTTACCCCAGAGTTTATTCCAGGGGGTATAGAAGCTGAGATCTGCCTGTGGAAATATATATTTTTTAAATTGTTGGGGTATTGGTCCAGGACTCAGTGGCTCTCGATGAAGTATGGTGTATTTCACATTCAGGTCACCCATTCAGTTCCAGCCCGCCTCATTAATGACAGTCATCAGGCCATTTAACAGCAGTTGATATCTGCAAAGAGCCAACGTGTGTGTGTGTGTGTGTGTTCTCTAGTGAACAGGCATCCCAAGCATAGTTGGTACCAGGGTGGATTTGATTTACATCAAATTTACATCAAATCCAGCCAGGTACCAACTATGCTGGGATGCCTGTTCACGATTTAAATCACTAGTCAGGAAGACTCGATTTTAATCATTGATTTCTACATAAAAGTGCATTCTTGTTGATTGTTATAACCTTAATACATATTCTTCACAACTCAGAGATAGATGTAGGTTTCATTTTTAGAAGGTGCACACTATACATTTTTAAAGTGATTTATTTTGAAAACTTTTCAGATTAGTTTTACAGCTATATCAGAAAATGAATGATTGATTGTTTAGTTATTTCATTTACCAAACGTTATTGAAGCAGAGATTTATGAAGTCATTGGGAGGTGAACTATCTCCAATTCAACAGGCTAATCATTAATATTTGGAGGATTATCTTGCCCTGCTGTATTCGGAGGAGAACATCACCAGACAGACATTTAAATTGTTTTATTTAACTAAAACAATGTTATGTATTCTGGATTTTTTTTCTCCAACAGCAAACATATAATATTTTAACAAAACAAGCATATGACTTTTTGAATTTAATTAAACATTCAAGTTTTTTAAAGTCAGGCTTGTTTTTGTTAAATTTGTTTTAAACTAAAATAGTTAAATGAAATAGTCAATCTTTTTTTTTTTTTTAAATATGTCAGCCAGGTCAACATGAGCTGCAGAAGCCAATATTTTAAGTTTCTAACTCAATTGTCTTCACCTTCATTTTCCTGTTTGTTCATAATTGGAAAAGAAAAACAAGCTTTCCTGCTTTTTCAGGCCCCAAATGATTTCTCAATTTGGAGTGAATTATTCCAAAGGAAGAAAATATTCTTTCTACACTGGCAGAAGAAGCTACTGTTAAGTGAGATTATCACTTCAGCAGTCTCTGAATCCAAGTACTTAAGTGACTTCCACCAGTTCACTGGTGTGACTTTCTTTAAAACATCAGCTAACCTCTATTTCTTGAATGGTTCACCCTTAGCTCTGAAGTTTATTATAGTTGGCATTATGGAGGGATGATGGCTATGACATGGACATCCAGCAAATTCCCTCTTCAGCAGTTAAGCTTTGACCCCGGTACCGAGTATTGAGAATATTTGCAAGAAAATGAACTGGAGATAGTGCTTGTCCCTTTTTTTTTTTTTATGCTTGTAATTTAACTCTGTCATTGCATATTTCTCTTTTTAAGATCTCACTCGGTTCCTTCCAAATTTCAACAGCAACAGCATAAAACAGCTATTTCCCTGCACTTTGTTCAAAGCTACAGAAATAGGCTTCAGGGTACTCCGCATGTGTTCAACATTTTCTCTTAAACCCAATGTTGAGAACTTTGGCTGTGACAGTGCCATCTA
>NW_020664583.1:7629948-7653351 GCF_002925995.2 Terrapene triunguis
TTTTTTTTTTTTTTTTTTTTGGCTCCCGAGGACAGCGTTTATATCAGGGTAGAGGTGTACTTCTTGTAAGTATTCTGCTGCGTGTGCATTTCCTGATGTATCAATTGTTTCTGTAAGGAAGACATTCTTCCCTTCTGTTGTCACACAAGCACATACAACAGGATCATTGTGGACATTGCTCCACCCATCAAGACTCAGGTTAACAATTTTACCCTCTAGACTTTTACACACTGCTCAATTTCTCTTTCATACACTTTATCCAGCAATTTGCCTGTGACATCTGCTCTATTGGGTGGACTGTATCCTGGTATTAATGACTGAACCATGTTAATGAAGTGTGGGTTCTCAATCAACCGGAAAGGAGAGTTTGTTGCATAAACAAACAGGGCAATTTTTTCATCAATTACCTCTTTTTGTAATTTGCTGGTTCTTATCACAAACTTATCTATGGTTGTTTCTGGATGATGGAGATTTTTTTTTTTTTCCTTTTTGCTACAGGTGATATACTGTGGCTATGTGACATACATGATGTGACTGAAACACTGTCATTGGCAGATAACTCTGAAACTATAGAAAATGGTGGTGGTCTTGAAGGTAGATAGTCTTCAGAATCCTCTATGTTGAGGATGGATTCTCCTAAACAAAATAAGTCAATGCAGTTATTTAAGGATTATTACCATACTGCTGATTTAGTATTACTCATTACATTCACTGACACTCAGTACTACTTTAAAGGTGAAATTGTAAAAGGAAGATCTGCCTATTTCAGATATTTATTTTTGATCACAACTGCATCGAAAATGATAGTACCATAGAGTAACAACTATATATTTTTTCTCAAACATGAGAATTCAAGAATAGTCCAGAAGGAAGACAGGCAGTCCTTAAGAAAGAAGTATGAAATAAAAAATTTACCCCCTGAAGATCCTGCATGTTCAGACATGTTCCTTTCATCTTCAACGCAGCTTCCTCCTGAGAAGGAATACTTCTCATGATGTTTCGTTCGGGCAACCAGACCTTGCATTTCTTTGTCGCGCTGTTTGCATTTTGCACACATGCCTGTCTTACCCACAGGTAGAGGAACTTAATTAAAATATTCCCAAACTGGGCCTCTTTTATGGCCCGCTTCCATTATAGGTTTTCCCTTCTAGTGAGAGAAAGTTATGGTAGACCTCAAATCAATGAAGGCTACCCTCAAAGACCTCAAGACTTCTGGAATATGCTGCTCAAACAGTTTAACATTTGTTTCTACTGCCTGTCCCTCCTGTCTCACGTTATCTCCAGACTTCTCCTTGTCCAGATCTATTCCGCCCCCAACAATCTTCTATTCATTGAACTTTTTGAAACTTTTCACTTTTAGAGAGAGGTTCTGTGTACACAAATTTGCAGAGGGGCAATTGGGTTGAGGTCTGTTATTTCTCACCATTTATTTATTTATTTTATTTAAAAACATTTTTGCTGTTAACAAGCATGTTATCTCTGGAGACACAAATCCACAGTTTGAGAACTGCAAAACTAAGCATCTTTGATGGTATCTTCTAGACTGAGCACTGAGTTCCATTGAGTAGATAGAAAGATTAACTTAAATAATCTATACAGAAGCCCCTGGAATCCCATAAGATTGGGTCCCTAATTCATGAACTATTGGAACTCATTTACAAAACTTTTCTTAAACATTACATGAATATATTGTCTCATACTATAAAATTAGAATTTATAATCCCTGTTCCATGATGAGCTACATTATAGCTCAGATATCTTTAGATTTGCTTTTTTCACTCAAAAAACATTTTTAAATGTTAAATATAAAAGGTATGTTGGATTGAATACTTCCATTTGTCTTGAATACTATTTCCAGAGAATGAATGTGCATCGGTTAACCTTGAGCCTGGATTATTATTCAAGTGCATGTATGAGCAACACAGACAGCCAGAGAAATCCATCTGCCTTCAGCACTGCATAGGGCTCCAGAAACTGCTTTTTAATTATTCTCTGTGGATCAGATTCGCTGTGTTTGGGTTTTTTGCACAGTCAGAGGTCTGGCAATATTAAGTTTCTTCCACTGGCACCTTTCAATTTTGTCTACATTGGCTGAAAAGGAGCTGGGCTGGAGTCAAATGTTCTTTTTGGAAGAACTGTCTAGCTTCGAGCCATGGAAGATTTGGGAAAAACTAAGTTCATAAATCCCACCCCCAACCTCATTTCAGATCCTGAGTTAGTTCTGGCATTGGTGAATCATCTGGTAGCTGAACTGCAGGCTTCCTCAAAACATTCCAGTAATACCCCTGTAAGTCAGTTGTGCTAAGTCAACAATCCAAGGTCACTTTGATTTCTCTATCATGGGAAAGGCTAATCTGAGCTGTTAGCCCTTTGGAAAAGCAAATACTTTGTTTGTGGCCGAGAATTATTCACAGCTCTTAAGTTGTGAGTATGTCTGTTTAGAATGTGAAATATCTGTACACACAGTACTCATAAATGTAACTCTTTTTGTGAATAGCAAACTTCCAATTTTTTTAGACTTGCACCTGCCTTAAGTATGAAGTATAGCTACAGTAGTACTTGTGCTCTAATATAACTAGCTACCTTTCTTTGTGATCTCTTAGACACATTAACATTTTCATCATTTTTTTTCCTTTTGTTCCCATTTTTGATACCAGGGAGATCGTTTTACTTATTTTTTTAATTCTTCCCCCTTTTCACAAGGAGAATCTTCCTTTGGTGATGAGCAATGAAGATCTGGCTTGTTCAGGAGCCAGTCAATGATACTCTGTGCATGTTAGAGAGACAAGGTGGGGGAGGGAATTTTTTTTTTTTTTTTTTTTTTTTTTTACTGAACCAACTTCTGTTGGTGAGAGACAAGGTTTTGAGCTTACACGGAGCTCTTCTCCAGGTCTGTGTATGTGTGAGACACGTGCAAAGGCCCCTCAAATATCACCGAACATACTCCAGTCCCTACTGGGGAATCGGGACTTAAATTTGCTCACATGTTGGGAAATCCATGGTAGATTTTATTATTGACTCTTGCTAGTAGGCAGATGACTGACACTTAAGCATGTTAAGAATTTATTACATGGATTAAAGGGCTAATGTGTATAATGCTTTTTATGGTTCCTTCTGGAAACAGTGCCCTGCCATGGGCTAAGATGAGCACATCAGTTTTAGAGAGGGTCAGGTTTATTTTATGGAACTAGAAAAAATGGAATTCTCCCTCTTCAGCTTGTTTATGCCGTGTTGACCAAACTTGGTTGAACCAATCTTAATCATAATTAGGAGAAAAGTCTATTTTCTTATTCCCTTCCAGATTTTTAATATTATCATTCCAAACACAACAGTACATGTTGCATAGGATTTGTGTCAGAAAGACCCGGAGATCCAACAAGTCTCTCATCTGCCATTAGGTATTATTTCTGTTTCAGCAAATCCTCTCTACTGTATCTTTCACAGCTGAATGCAAACTTTTAAACTTCCTGTGTCTGTAGTATACTTCGAAGGAATTATTCAATTCTAAACGATTAAAGACCAACTGAATTAAATAAAATGCATAATGAGAGAATTGGAAGTCTATATTAGAATCAGAAATATAGAACATCAGTGCAAAGTTCCTACAAGTACTTTCCGAGGAACTAAAGCTAATGTTTTCTGTGCTTCTGCTGATTGCTTACTAATTAAAACAGATTCCCCATAAACTCCTGAAGTTTATCACAGATGTTTGGCTTGCCTTCTTGGTTTCTAACCTGGACCTATAAGGTATTTGTTAAAATCACTGTGCACAAATTTAAACTCCTTTGACTCTCCTTGCTGTAAAGGAGGAGAAGAAATTCCCTCACCATCACTTCATAGCTACACTGGATCTCTTTTTAATGATCACTTTCTAAGCTATGGGGGCTTGCAGTAAGGAAAGCAGAATCACTTTCAAAACCCATTTGTATTCTTTCTTGAGCTGAATATTTGCAGTATCCTTTGAAGAGCTATGAGACAGTTTGTGTCGGTGGATAGTAAATCCATAAGGATTTACATGCTTTTTTAGTTCAGAGGTGTAATATTGTGCTCTGAACTTCCAACTTTTTTTTAAAGCCTGGAAGGGAGAAGCATTAGAAGGGGGCTTGACTAAAGTATATGAATTACATTATGGGGGGGGAGGGGGGGGCGTAGCAGAAACTGATCAGTCCCTCCTCCTTGTTATACAACTCCAATAGTATGAGGAGATGAGTATTCAGTTACTCTGTGGAATGCACTGTAATGAGGTCATGGAATAAATACTGTATTTTAAAAGGGGTTAGGTAATTCTATAACCAAGCTAAAATATAAATAAACCACGTTGTGGTCTAATCTCATATACTTTAACATCAGGAGAGACCATCATGATCTCCTTGCCATAAGGTTCAGGACAGAATTCTTCAGACACCTCTTGACATTCTGTTGCTGCATACATGCATTCTATGGGGTTTTGATTTTCCCCTGAAGTATCCGTTATTGACCTCTGCCAAAGGCAGGGCATTAGTCTTGATGAACCAATAGTCGGATTAAATAGACAGATTCAGTGTTCTTGTCATCTTAGTAGTGCCAGAATGCTCTTGTGCAATAAATATAATTAAATCTCTTCATACTGAAAGATGAAAAGTAATACAAGTTGTTACATCAGTTAATAAAGAAGGTGCTGTCTCTTGGATTAGATGTAAAAATAGGTCCTTACTACTTCTGGTCATTAACAATCACATGACGCTTTTGCAAGAGCAAAGGTCTCAACATGAGTCTCCTAACCAAATTCCAATCAAGGTAGCTATGTTTTATCAATTAAAATGTCACCTGTATTTTGACACTCTTGTAATAGATATCATCTAATACAATGGATGAACCAATGGACTCTTCCATCTGGGATGAAATGGAACAGTATCTTAACTTAACTCTGTGCAGGTTGCCTGGATGCAACACTTCTTTGTGGCCTGGTTTGAGGAACTGGCACATAGTTTCCCTCAGTAATGACTGGCCATGGAGGGGGAGGAGGAGGAGCTGTCATTGAGCTCTGTGGTAGTGCTTTTGTCACCATGGGGTTGGGAACACTAAACATCTGGAAAATATTTCTGGAAACACTCTATCTCTTGTGCCTGGTGAAAGATGCCTACTGCGTCTAGAGCGTTTGATGACATACATTTCTTAGTGAGTCAGCACTCACCCTCTCTCCTTCGGGGTACAGGTCTTCTATGATCATTTCCTCATATCTGTATACTATGTGTGTATACTTTCCATGTTACTGCCTTTATATGCATTGACTTTGAGGCCATGGACATGCTGGAGTGTGCTGGGCCTATAGGTCTCTATTTGCTAGGGAATTTGTTTATGGGTCAAACTTCCAGGCTCTGGGGTATGCAATTAGTGCACAGATATCCGTAATAGCTAGATAGAAGATAGATTCTTGAGCAGTTCCAAGCACTTCCCAAACTGCTTTTCCGTCACCAGATGTCTTTAATTATTCTCACAGCCACTCTGGCACTAGACAAATGAAAAGCTAAATTACTTATTCATCTGCAGCTCTCAGGAGAGATTTGGGAATCTCTCTTGCAAATTTTCGTACATCAGAAAGAGATGCAGTGGTGGTTATTTTGTATCTGTGTTCTGGCAAAGTCCTGTTGTATTTAAGAAGAGAGAGCTCTACATGTATAAAGCTAGCAAATTATATTAAACTAGAATTCGTGGTCCAAAAACTGCTGTTTGACAATGCGATCTCTAGAGTAACATCTACTCACAGCAGGGCCAAATTAGGCCCATAGAAATTTAATTTTTTATTACTAATTTTATAACTTTTACAATAAACTCAGCCTTTGTATAATTAATGGGATTGAAATAACTGGGGAGCTATCGCATTGTGTGGCAGGAGTTTTCTGACCATTATCTTTTGGGCACACATTGTTTAAATCATTTTGCTACTTGTTGATCAGTTAAATACCATCTGAAACCTCACCAGGAGAATAATTAAGCATAATATTTTAAAGTGTTGATGCCTTTGCATCTGAGAGTCTTGAAACACATCATAAACATTTAACTAAGCCTCCTGGCACTCTTGTGAGATGGATGAGGGGGATTTACAGGGATACCTGTAGCCCCTTCGGGAGTGGAACACAACCATTTCTCAGTGCACTGCAATGTTGTACAGCAGTTCTGAACAGGAAGCGAAGAATACTGTATTAGGTTGGCTAATTCCCCATCACTTATAGAAAGTGCTGTGGTTATCTAATGACCACAGTGGTCAGGAAACCTGTTTTGTCAAGTGCTCCAAAGAACTGTTACATTATATAAGTACCTAATTTAAGGGCAGAGTGCCATCTTTTAAGTTGCTGATGCATCCAGCAGTACCTAGGCTTGCTTTGGAGGTCTCATCTGGAAACTGATGTGAGCAAACCCTAATTAGCTTGTGGAGCTGGGGGGGGGGGGGGCGGGGGTACAATCTCCACACACACACACACACCCCTTTAATTGGCATGGGAAACCATTCAGAACTCTTTAACACCACATTCACAGCTTTCTTGCAATTTCTAATACAATTTTTTTTTCCCCCTTCTGATCAGGGTCCTTCAATTAAACAATTCATGGACATCTTCTCCCTTCCTGAAATGACCCTGCTCTCCTCTGTCATTGACTATTTCATAAATCATGGCATTGAGTTTGACCAGGTTCATCTTTACAAGGACATATCTGTGAGTATAAGGAACACTTGAAATGCTGATGTAACAGTATGTATATGGCACAGTTAATATTACATCTTTTTGTTGTTACTTGTGAACTCTGTACTATCAAACTCAAGCTTTTATTATTTCTAACATCTAGTTTTTTAATTGGGGAGCCTTGGTGCACATACAGTGCTTTTAAAAAAAAAAAAACACATTTGAGATCTTTGTATACTATTAGATCACTATATTATTATTTTAACATTTATTTTGGTAGTGTTTAGAGGCCTGCTAGGTCAGGGCCCCAAAAATGACAGAAGAGTTGAATTATTTAATTCAACGTGCTTCAGGAAGGCCCAGCTTTTATTTGTAGACCATTGTCTGATCCTCCCTTATTTAAAAGGGGCAATTTAAAAAAAAAAAAAAAATCACCCTCACCCCTCCAAAAAAAACCACCCCAAACCCTTAACATTGATCTAATTTTTCTGATGTTGCCCACCAATATGGGCAGGATATCTCTTCACTCACGTGAGGGGATTATTGACTAGCCTAATGGTTTGGTTGTATTCTGAATTTTCAGTTAATTTATAGGTAAAATTTTGGTGAGTCCTATGCATCCTTTGACCTAGATAGAGCCCTAAAAGACTCCAGGTCTCCCCCATGTAGGACATATGGTTTCTCCTCCATGGGCAGGGGCTCTCAATTCCTACTTGATTAATTGGGGTCTTATGAGAAGCAGTGTGCAAATTTTCACCTAAAGGTAAGGACTGCATCACTGCACTTTTTGTCTTTCCTGGGGGGAAAAAAGAATGTTCTAACTCAAGGTAAAATCCTAGTGAAGACAAGGTAGTTCAAGGTAAACCTGGTTTACCTCAACCTGCTAACGTGTGAAAACTCCAACTGCTTTGTCTTACTTAACTCATGTTCACTAAGATTTTTACCTTGTGTTAACTCCTCGTTTTCCTAGGGAAGATGCATCCTTTCAACCCATACTATTCCAAAGTGTAAGAACAACTGGACAAGGGCTAATTGATGTTGTTCTATTTTACTCTGTGGCATTAGTATCCTACTGGGGTGATTGGAGGACAGATAGGTTTATCCTGTCTTTATGAGATTGTGATGTTAAGAGCATGGATAGTTTGAGTATCACCTTTTTATAATTAGTTGCAAAATACAAAAAGATCTGTGAGCTAAAAGATGTTGGTGTTTCGAAACACCAACTGAATGTTTACACTTCAGAAAATGGGAAGCTTTGTTCTAACTTGAACCTAACCTAGAGTTTTCTGTTGAGCTGATGTTCAGATTTAAAATACAGGTATTTGTATGATCAAAACATGGAATATTTTTTCTCTTTCTGCTGTTAAGGGTTGGAAAAAAAATCTGTATACAGTTGGTACTAACTTAGTGTCTGGTTATTTTAAACGTTCTAAAGGACAATTCATTAAGTAGATTAATCTAATGCTTTTCACCATTACAGTCTATGAAATTTTCTTCTTGTATAGCAGATGAAAGTATATAAAACAGCTGTGTAATTTTCAGCTTCTGGGAGCTGTCCTACCAATGTTGTAATATACAGGGCAGGGGAAAAGACTACAGAGATGAATGTACATAGCATATTTTATTTTAGTACTTGACTGGCTGGATATCAAGATGGAAAAGACCTTCCTGAATTGCATTACACTTGTTTAGTCTGGTTTTGGAGTGAGTCCTGAGGAGTCAGTCAATGGTTTCATCAAAGCCATTGGATGGATCTACAACTTGGGACCAAATGACTGTACTATAGGTATAAATAAGCACATTTAAAACAATGCCATTTATTAACGGATGGCAACAATATTCACTACAGTGTGATCCAGAAGAATGAGTGCACTGTCAGATTCTTAAGTTCTAATCCTGGCTGTTGCATTGGCTTGCTCTTTGGCCTCAAGTTACTTCACCTTATCTTCTGCAGTTTCTCATGTGTATAAAGTGGATGCTTACAGCATATACCTCACTGGGTGCATTGTTTGGGTTGATATCTGCTCAGCATTCTGAACACGTAAAGCACAATAATTATTAATCATCCTGCTGTGGTGTGTTCTGATGGGTGTCCAATGAATGCAGAATGGGGGGGCAGGGGGAATCTTGTCTGAGTTGAGGACTAATGAGGGTAAATATACTTCTTTAAAACCTTACTTGTTCATGTCACTACTCCCTGAGGCTAATTCTTGTGTTTTGGAAGGCAAAGAATCTGCCAGGCATGGTTCAGAATATTATTCAGCAAAGTAGGACAGAAGTTCTTGTGAAGAAATAAATACAAAACTCCTCCCACTCTGTTGCTAACTCCTAGAACTGAGCATTCTCATAATAATGATGCACATACTTTGGTAATAGCTTTGGAAAGAAACTGGCAGCCCCTCCTCCACCCTTGTAGGAAATCTTTTTCAGTGAACTAAAAGGTATTTTTAGGATCAGGCTCATGTTGGCAACACTTATCCTAACTCGTGCTGTTAGTGGGCAAGACACATTTATCATGGGCAATCTAAACATTCACAGTTATCTTGGGGCACTTCTCAAAGACCTGCTGTCGTCTTTAATATGAAGCTTGGCACTGTGTACTGGTCGAAAGGTCAAATATTAACTGGTTGCCCCAGGGATTAAAGCAAGTGAGCAATTTGTTCACGGGCTCAGGTTGGTCTGCAATCTTGGTATTGGGGGACAAAGCGCATAACTGTTTATCGGCCCTGCCATCCTTCAGAGAGCTTTTCTAACATCACGTGGCATCTCCCAGGGTTTTCAAGGTTCCAGCTGCAATACAACTCCAGGCTCTCTTTTTATTTGTATGGAATAAGGAGTCTGCGACCAAGGAGCCTAGCAAACCTGGCATTCTTTTCTCCACTCTGAATATAGTTTTGGCACATAAGGACTTACTGTTGTCTGCTTGTGTCCCCAATGTCAGGTCATCAGAAGAGATTTTTCTGCACAGGAACTTGCACTTGTGGTGATAACCCATCACTGTTTGGTACCTGTGCCTCTGAATCCAGTAGACTGATCTATTGGTGAATGACATGGGGCAGCAGTTTTTAGGGTTTAACCAGATTTTTATCTCTGAACTCCAAATGTCAAAAGACTTAAGTCCAATTTATTAAATTATGTCCCGATGTGCAGTTCAAATCTTCAAACTGTTCCTCTGTCAGCAAGCAATTAAATAGCCTTCGAGTGGCTGCTGAATATCAGCTCTGCCGCCACCACCACAAAGGAACCCTGTAAGCATCTGCTGCTGCATATAAATGTTTGTTTAAAATTATTGTAGACCCTGAATATAGGAATCTGCAGTGAAGGGGTACAACACGTGATATGATGGAACGTGTCTGATCTAAAAATGTCCAGTTTAAGCTCCTTAGGAAAAATTTAACTTCCAAACCCTTACAAATGAAAAGTGTGTCTGTAACTCACTCACTCCCCACCCCCACCCCAGAAATTGGTGTTGGCTTTAAAAAACAGAAGTAAAACAAATTTAACAAACACAATCTGAAAATAGGATGGTTTAAAGAGTGACACTCTTGGAACGAATGTGTGCAGCTTGCAGGCCTTGTTAAATGGGGGAGATGTTGGGATTCTTGGTTGGGCAGGTCCAAATAGTGCATGGGTGCGGTCTCTTTCATACATATAGGAAAGAGACAGACACCCATGCACTATTTGGGATTCCTCACCTTATTATATATAATGAAAGAGACATACATAGGCAGATCAATATATATATTTTTTTAATGATCCTTGTTTATATAAGGAGAATTTTTTTGGTATATGGAGTGAAGAACATTGTTTCAACACCCCTTAAATCTTGACACAGACACCTGCACAGAACAGGTTAAAATTGAAGTTCTGCATCAGACTAGATGTTTCCGTCAGGAATTTCAGATTTAAAACTCAAAAAGCTGTCGTTTTCCCCTTTTTTAGGATGCCATTAAAGACGTGCACGTAAAAGGAATGATGTACAAATGGATTGAGAAGGACATGGGTCAGTTAAGTTTAAATCCATTGTTCTTAATTTTCAGTGCTAATGCATATTTTATTGAATGTTTACATGTGTAAATGGATTATTTGGTTTTACAGTACATCACCAGACTAGAACTGATAGTGATAAGGTCATGTTCATAGCTTATGTTTAAAGCTATCCAAGGAGTTGAAAGAGGTATTTTGGTATTGACCAAGGCTGTTTTACAAAGAAAAGAACAGTCCTTTCATTCCTCCAGCATTATTTTCTTTGCCTATAAGTTGGGGATATTAGCAGTTAAGTGGAAAATGTACCATATGGGAAGGCCATAGCTATTGTAGATGAGCTCTTTTTTTTTTTCTTCACTATATAGTCAGCCCTATGACACTGTAATTGTTCATCTTGTCTTTTCACGTTTACCTGCCTC
This sequence comes from Terrapene triunguis, assembly GCF_002925995.2. Taxonomy (NCBI): domain Eukaryota; kingdom Metazoa; phylum Chordata; order Testudines; family Emydidae; genus Terrapene; species Terrapene triunguis. The sequence continues at coordinate 7,641,014 of NW_020664583.1, forward strand.
CCAAAAGCACCTTAACTCACTTGTGCATGGGGGTTGCAAACTCTTCTAGTACATAAAGCTAGCTTTTTATTTTGTTGTTGCTGTAATTCTCTATTCATCTTGCTTATTATTTCAATAATTATAACGCTGTGTACCCAAGAGTATGGGCCTCTGCATTCCAGGTGATGTCTCATAGGTAACCTTTTTAAAAACCCTCTGGCAAAATTGTAAACCATATGCGGGTGGAAAAAATTGATAGTAAAAGATGATACAGACTTGTGTGGGTTTTTTTGTTTTTTAAACAGAGAAATACATTCTTCATGGGGATGAAACTTATGCTGTCCTAAACCGACTGGTTAACCTCAACAAGAAACTCTTCCTTATTACAAACAGCCCCTTCAGCTTTGTGTGAGTATCGTCTGTTACGAAAATATGAATCAATGGTTATAATTGCATGCATTAGACTACGGTTTGGGGCCTATTTTCCTCAATGAGGCTTTGAAGGTAGTAAACTGGCTGTTTTTAATGGGACATTTCAGTGGAATTCTATTCGATTGGGGGAAGAGAGCAGTGGCTTGTGGTAAAAGATTATTAAACAGGCATACCACACAAGAGTTCTTTTGTCTTTGAGGGAGCTGTTATTCTGGCTTTCTTTTGGGGCTGTGACTGGCCAGTATTATTTTGCCATCATTTTTACTATTGATACCAACAGAGCAATATCTCCTGAGCCAGCAGACTTGCTCTGCTTCCTGAAGACACAGAGTTGCTGAGCTTTGAGGGTAGGGTAGAGGGAGAATTCCTTAGTCATGGTAGGAGTCAGTTAGTGATCAACAACTGATGTGCAACTCCTATGTGCAGTCAAATGGAGTCAGAAGTTTTTTGAAGTCTCTGTGCTTCAAGACTTACTACATTTTAAAAAAAAATTGTTTTAAGCCCAATTGAAATTGGATTACTTGGAATATTAACTTTTCCACCTGTTTGCAGAGATAAAGGAATGAAACATATGGTTGGCAAGAACTGGCGGGACCTCTTTGACATGGTCATTGTGCAAGCTGATAAACCCACCTTTTTCACTGATAGACGCAAGTATGTTCCATTGTAGTGTATTGCACTGCTGCATTGTGGCTTGCACTTTTCCGAAGCAAACATTTCCCTCTGCTTTCTCTCTCCACCCATCTCAAAAGTATTGTTATCAAAACTGTCCACCCTCTTGGGGGAGGGTGCGAGTATGTGAGTGCCTGTGTGTGTGTATTAGATCATAAATTCTAAGCCTGGTGCAGAATTGGGTCCCCTGCTTCCCGATATTCATTAGCTAAATGCATCTATTATGGCAAATATATTCCTCCGTTAATAAAAAGCAGTTCTATTGAAATCCTAAGCAGAATTTGTTCCTAAATTTGGGGCATTTAACAAAGTTAAATCAGAAGTTTTATGGTACAGAAGAAGAAATGGAAAGGAACAGAATAGCAGAATGCTTTGTATGAAAGCTGAATAAGCCTGGACATTGTATAACTTGTGAATGTGCCAATTTCCCCCCCCCCCCCCCCCCGCTGCACTTAACAAGCCTTCCAACAAATGGCAAAGTAACTTAAGTTGGGTGGTTTCTTAATTACTTGGTACTTTCACCCAGTATGTGGTGGTGGTGGTTTAATTTTTATTCCTTATTTCTCTTTTTAGTAACTCTTATACTTGGCGACTAAAGAAAACATTCCTAGGAAAACATTTCTGACATATCAGTTTTTTATTTTTTATTGGTAATGATTTCCTTTAGACTTGCAAAATAAGAAGGGAGAAGTGGTCATGCTGGCTCTTGAAAACAGATATAGAGAACCTGTATCTTTTTACAGTGCTGCCTCAACTTATGAATTACACAATTTTATTCTATTATCAAGAGCAGAGAATATTCTTTTTAATCCAGCCATTAGCCCAGTTAGGAGTGGAATTGTTCAGCGTTTTCCCCATTCATTAAGCATATTTGCTTGCTTTTTTTTTGCAAACCAAAAACCTGATCGGTTCAGCAGGGAGGTGGCTTTCTACTGAAAACCAGCTTCATTTTTATTGGCATGGATAACTATTTTCTTAATTACTGCATATTTTTGCAAGTCTTTATCTGTAATGCTGCTGCTGTTCATGATGAAAGTGCAGGATTCAGTTATTGTGCTCACTCAGTTAATAGTGCACATCTACTCTGAACAAAACACACCCTCTGAACACAATTAGTAGCCTTAGCAAAAAGGTCCTGGAGATAACAGACCATGAAAATTAGGTTGCCCTCTCATCTGCTACCTAGAGATATTTCAAGGTATAGGTGAATTGGGAGGTTCGTTTTGAGAGGCTTGTGCTGACGCTGTCCATAATTTAACTGTTTTCTGCCTACCTAAAGAACTTCACTATCTAGTGCTCTAAAGCCAGCATCTTTCACCAGCACTACATTAACTTTAAAGACCATTTCCTAGTAGTATAAATGTTCACATCAATCGACAACAGTGAACCAGTTTAACTGTTTGTAGTGACCTGTCGTGGCACTGTGACAGGCCACCTACGCTGTCTGGCTTCAGGCTAGCCACTGCCTCCTTTTCCTCTCGCTCAGCTTGGCTTTCCCAAACTTCCATCCTGGTTTGGTTGCTTCGGCGACTTGGCCTTCCAGCTAAGTTCTAAAGAAAAATCCACCCCTTCTGGGGTCTTCAAGTCCAGAACAGTCTTCCACCCCAGTCTCAAGCTGAGTAGAACCCTTCTTTTCTGAGGATCAGTCTTCTCTTCAGACTTCAAAACAACCTTCAGCCTGCCCTCTGAGCTCAACTTGTAGCCCTTCCTGGGCTCTGCAGTCTCCCAGCAACACTTGAGCTCCCTTCTTGTGCTCCTTTTGGGTCTGTACCGAACGCTGATTCTCCCTGGGTTTCCTACTTGGAGTCTCCCTTCTTCCCTCTAGCTCTCCACAGGCGTCTGTCTTGTCTCCTTGCTGTCTCCTCCCTCCAGCCCCCTCGAGGCCTGCCTGTCATGTATTTTGCTCATTTTCTCCACCTTGGGAAGTGCACTAAGTATGTCTGGTAGGGGTGGACCCATGTCCCATGAGAGCCATTCATCCTGTGACATGACAATACAATGCTGCTTACTGACCCACCAAAGACCATTTACGCTACAGATCTCTGCGGAAACAGTAGCACATTGGAGAGAGTTAACTTCTACCTTGTTACATTCCTGTAACTTTAAGTGAATGCTTTTAACTAGTATTAAAAAAAAAAAAAAAAAAAAATCTTCTGAGACCTCTGCATACAAACACCACCAGTTCATTTGTTCCAGGGCAGCATTAGGGGGAACCACTACAATTTACATAAAATACTGCACAATTCACAGTTGTGTTGAAGAACCAACTGGTTAGCAGACAATGCTATGTATAAATAACACTATTGTTTGAATAATTATCAAAAGATCTAAATAACTGTATCTTGGTGTTAGGCACACTTGTTCTCTCAGAGAACTCTTAAATTTACTAGTGTTTTTTTACTAATGTTTCTCCGTCTGTAATCAGCCTTGGTTTGGAAACTCTGGGTATGGTGACAAGGTTCCAGGCCCATCTCCAGTATCTAGTATTTGATTCTGTGCAAAGAGTGAATAATAGTCCTGTTGTTGCTATGCTGCTTCTTATTCTGTAGCGCTAAACCTTTACACCTTACTTCATACTCTGTTTTTTGTACATCATTATAAACCATGTTAAATAATGAATGTTTGAATTTCTATCAAAGCTGTACTATGTGTGGGAGAGGGTAGTTTGTTCTGTGGATGGTATAATTTTGTGTCTGTAATTTATGACAGCCTTGGTTAGATGTCCCCTTTATTTTTTTGTATAAATCCTAATAATAAGTAACCTACCAAAACAGGTTCAGAAAGTGAGAGTACTCTGAAAGGCTGAGGATTACAAGTATTCTTGGTACAGTATCTTGGAATATCCATACTAGATAGAACTAGTTTTCCTTATTTCCCTCTCTCACATCCATATGTTTCTAATAGTGTAGGAAAGTGGCATCAGAATATTTTTTTTATTTTTCATTTATTTAATCTAAAGTCAGCCTTCCTTATTATTAGGAACCTAACAGCCACTCACAGGTGGGCACCTCACTTCCTTTCAGGCATGAGGAGGTGACTAATCTACATTATCATGAGAGAGATTTACAGCTTGTCTTGGTATCTACATACAGCGTGTAGATCTTGGGGTTTTTGAATATCAACGCCTTCGTGCTATAAATTGTAAAATGAAGTGTAAATGGAGCCAGATTTATGGAGAGAAAGAATTAAGATTAAATAGAATTTGGCTGAATGACTAAGTGGGGTTGTGGGAGACATAGCCCTACAAATATTTGAAGGGCAGTATACCCCAAAATGAGATGGACTGTTAGCAGAGCAGCAAGTCATATAATAAGGGTTAATAGGGTGAAAAAACATGGGTTGTATATCAGGAAGAGCTTGCTGATAATGAGCTGTATTACACTGTGGAACAGTTTCCCAAGGAAATGGCTAGCAACCCGTTGCTTTTTAGTCACAACACTAGGACAGAAACTGTACAACAGAGACCACTCCTACATTGATGGGAGACAAGCAAGATGGCACACAGAGAATTCTCTTCCACTTCTAGGTTGTATAAATGCCAAGATGGCTTTAGGAGAGGAGGCTACATCCCCATTCCACCAGCCACCACTTTCTGCTGCTACAAGAGCTGCTTTTCCCTATTCTGAGATTTCCTAATAGCGTAGTATGTAATGGGGTGTGTTGTGCCTCAAAACTAGAGAGTAGCCACTGTAGGAACATGTTTGGGCAAAAGGCTGCCTGACTGTAGCATTTGTTTTCCTGGTCCCTCAAAAGCAATACAGACCTTTCAGGTGTTTGTGGTAGTGTAGGGAGGGTTAATACAAAAACTTTAATAGGCTAAAACTAGATTTTATTCTCATGAGAAGAGGAAGCTAAAGGTCACTTTTTGCTTAAAATTCACTTTGTACAAGTTACATAACATTAATTTAGGAGCTTCATGACGTGATTTACAGCTGTGTATGGCAATTGGAAAAATGTGAGTTACTTAACTCTTGCTCCCCCGTTTCCTTTTTAGACCTTTTAGAAAATTGGATGACAAAGGCTCACTCCAATGGGACAAAATAAACAAACTAGAAAAGGGAAAGATCTACAAACAGGTAAATAAAATATAAAGCCTTGTATTTCCTTTGCTCATTACCTCTAAAACCATAGGGACTAATATAATTCCTATGTTCTCAGCCTGGTGAAAGCTTTTTTTTTTTTTTTTTTTTTTTTTAAAGCACAAAAGCTGTACAGTCTTGGTGATATGAAAAATAGCTCATTTGAATATTTGTGAGGGCTGGTGTAATAGGGGTGTGAAACACAGGAGTGCTCGTGAGGGAGTCCTGGTCCCAGTTACGTGACAAGGGCAAGAAGGCACATGGCATGGGTCAGAATCCACACACACCAGTGGCGACTGTTACAGATGGCATCTTCCATTCCTTTTTTTTTTTTTTCTGCTCTCTCTCCATGGAGATTCCCATGGTGTTCAAGACTCCTCCTCTCCCCTTCCCTCACCTCCACTCAGACACTTTCAGTATCTCCAGTACATCTGTCAGATCTCTGCTGTTATGCTTTTCTTCAGATCTTTAAAACTGGGATTCTTCTGTTCTAGAGATAATAGGTCTGAGACCCTTGCAACTGCAAGCACTCAATAGATCATTCCTAAGGCCTGGTCTAAACACAGTTGTACTTCTATAACTAAAGATGTGACTCTTTAATAACTATTTAGTTAAGCCAATATAACTTTATATGGAGACTTTCTTAAATCAGTTTAAACTTGGTTTATATCAGTTTAGCTTGTGCCTGTGCACTTAACAGATGCAAACTGAACTGATATAACTAGTTGTATAAGAGAGTCCACATACAGAAGGTACACTGATTTAATAAAACCAGTGCGCCTTCTGTGTGTAGACTTGTCCCAAGAACATCAGAAATTCTTTCATCTTTCCCTATTTCTCATGTATGAGTTTCTCCTTGAAAAGCAATAAGTGAAACAAATATCTAAGATAGCAAATAAATTAAAAAGCAGTCTTTGTTCTGTTTCATGCATGTACCAAAGTTGGATGCTGCTCTGTTCTTCAATAGGCCTTGTACTTAATGCATTCCTCAGAGAGAAATTCTCCTTTTCTTAGTTATACTGACACAACCTCATTTTAGTCAATGCTATTGTGTTAATGTAACAGGAGAATGTGACCCTTTGTGTATTTGAGTGACTGAGTTTCATTTGGCTTCCAGTTTTTAAATACTGCAGACTTATGCCGCAGGCTCTGTAGTACAGGATGGGAGTGATGGCAAAAAAAACAAAACCTTTAATGGCATGGCTCTCTTGATTTGACAAGATTTTTAATCTTTGGTGTTGGACCTCAGTGACAAGTACTACTTGTATATATCTCAGTTCTGAGACTCTGAGATACTCAGTTATTGCACAAGCCAAAAGCTTTCCATCGCTGCTAAACTTTTACATTTCCCTCCCTATTGACTAGTAGGGAGTGAGTTTGGGCAAAGGTCAGTAACAGCTATGTCTAATTGCTTTAGCAGTATACTTGTGAATTAGATTCTGCTATTATTTCCAAGGTAACTGCAAGCAGAATTTGACTTCATTTACTTTCCTGGCACAGGAAGAAAGGAGAACTGGAAAATATTTGTTTTTGATTCCAAGAGTTAATTTCAATAGAGCATTTAATACTTAATAATGGGTTAAGGTGTTTCTGGTAATAAGCAGTTTATATGAATGGTCAATAGTGTTCTCTGCTTAACCTTGTAACCTTCTTGTAACCCTTTAAAATAAAGATTTGTCTTTTGGTGTCTGGTTGTAGCCCACGAAAGCTTATGCTCTAATAAATTTGTTAGTCTCTAAGGTGCCACAAGTACTCCTGTTGTTTTTGCGGATACAGACTAACACGGCTGCTACTCTGAAACCTGGAATCTTCCAGTTAACTTAGCGGGAGTGTCTGATAGTCTCCATTATTCCCTTAGCTTTCTTAGGCAGCAAAATTGATTCATACCTTTCCCAATTACTGGATTCTCCCAGATGCCCTGATGGTGCTTATAAGGGCAATTGGGAGCTTGTGCAGTCCTGCTTGTGGGTGGGGGGAAGATTCAAACCCTTCATGCCAGAGACCTTGTACCCAAAGCCATTACGCTAATCTGAGGTCAAATGACAGCTTCTCTTTAAGGCTCCTGTCAGTGACTGATGTAGCTCTGAGACTCTGCACAAAGTATGTTAAATACAAGTATTTTGTTAGCAGTCTCTGAGTATCATAAAATGGCTTAAAAATATCTAGCCCTGTTTTAGAGAGATTGTTGTTAGCCTGGCCCAAAACTTAAGTTGCACAAAAATACTATCTGGCAGAAACAGTCCAATCTCCAATCCAGTTTGTTATCCAGGTTACGTGTCCAGAAAAGTATATAACTGAGCACACTTTCCTTATGGACTCTTTGTGTAGCGCAGGGGCTGAGACACCGGACCCAATTATCAAACTCTCCAATTTCCTAGAAACAGACTCTGCTCAGCTACATTGGATGAAAAGGGCTTGTTCCATTGTAACTGAGAGGAGGAGCATTTATCCTCCTGCAGAATGGATTATATTTTACAGATTGCATCTTTTGCTACTCGAGGAGAAGGTACTGCCTTTGAGGTAGGTATTAACTCAATCTTACATGTGGTTACAAATATAGAGATTTCTGACTTTCCCAAGGTCTCTCACAGTCCCATAGAAGAGCCAGAAATAGAGTTCCTACCTCAGGCATGTTGTGAGAATGGCTTGTGAATCGCTTTGAGATCATCTAATCCAAGTAGTATTCATAAATCCTACATCTACAAGAATCTTCCAAGTCGGGGGTTCTCATGCTCTGGTCCATGGACTATTATTGATAGTGTACTGAGGTGCTTACTCTCATTATTTCCAGCACTCATTCACAGTAGTCAGCCAAAAATTAAAGTATTTTCCTATTTTCTAGTAAGCTGTTACACTAGCCGTGGTGTTGTCTGTTTGCAAGTGGTAAAATGGATGTCCTTTGCATGAATAAGAGGGAAGTGGTCTACAAGACCACCTTCCTACTAAAAAGATGTCCACCCTATAAAAACCCTGTCTTAAATATAGCAAAGCACATTGTCTTGCATCCTGATGATGCTGTATAGCTTTTGCAAAGCTTTAGTATTTATACCTAACAGCATGATTAAAATTTTGCCTTGTTTTCCCTGTCTGTACATTACTCATGCAATGCGATTGCAGATTTCTTCTTTACCCAGTTGAAAATCAGATGCCTGTGCTGACAAACTACTTGGCACCTTAAATACTGTGTTTTTCAAAATGCTCTCCCTCTGGATAATGGGATAGTTCCCTTCCTAATGAGGATATTGTGAGGATTGATTGGTTACTCTCTGCAAAGCATTACACATGTGTCTGAGCACTTAAAGAAAAGTAGGTGGACAGGGAAAACTGGCATCCCTTTCTTTATTCAGAGCCAGACTCTGACATAATGGTCAAGTGCGGCGAGATTTGAGGTTTGCATGTTTGTGTCTGTACTCCATTTCCCAGACAATGCTATATTCCCATCAGGTTAGTACCCCCTTCTGTGTAAATAAGTACACTCAGCCCTTCCTATGCCCTGATCCTGAGGAGTGCGGAGCACTTTCAGCTCCTGCTCATGTCTCTTCTCAGGATTGACTCCAAAGAGAGCAAACCCCTCAATTTTTCTCTGTTTAGCAGATTAGGAAATTCACAGAAAGAGCTGAAAAGCACTTGACTCTGTCTAATCTGTCACTTACTTTTGAAACCAAACTTTAATTAGAATTGGCCTTTCTTTGCTTTCTGTGGAGACCATGTTAGTGAGTGAGAAGTGACGTTGGCAATGTGAGAGCCCAGTGCGGGAATTATAAACCAGTTTCCAGCCTTCATTAATACAAGTTGGAAAGCCAAAGTAAGAGCTTTAACAATGAATAGTATAAATTATCAGTCTCAGAAAATGAGAGATGGAGAAAACTGTTGCCTGTTCAGTCCACCCCCAGGGGTAACTGCAGGATGGCTACTGACTTCTTCTGATTAGTAAGATAGCAATTTAAATACAATTTACACTTAAAATACAGCTTCCTGCAAGTTCCCAGGGTAAGCACTATTTCCTGCCTTCTGTTAACTGGTGATTACAGGCTAACCACAGAAATAGCGGACTCCTAGCAACATACAGTAGGTCATGGGCTGCCTGAGGAAATGTTCAAACTCCATGGAAAAGTACAAATGTCACTCTTGCAATGAATTGTAGCGCTGAGAAAATAAACTGAAATATCAAGTGCAAATTGCTGGACAGCTCTAGATTTTGAGTAATTGGTCATTTCCTGTGACTGGACAAATAGCCAGGGATTTAGTGGGGTTGCCAGTGTAGACGTATGCACAATGCAATGGCTAACTGGCTGTGGTAGTGAGGAGACTAGTCAATGCAATCTTCTTGCTCTTGGAAGCTAGCCCAGTGGTAGTTTGCTTACCAAGATCCTTGTAGGCAAGTGGTACGACAGTTGGCTCATGTCATGGAATTGCTGCCCCCTTCATCTTCCATTGCAATAACAGAGGCTCTTTCTACCCCACTGCCTCCTGTTTTCTCATTTCTGCAAATCAAACTTTCCTTACTACCCTTCCTTACTAGGTAGTTGCTACAGGTATTTCCCAGCCTAAGTCTGCTTGCTTCTTTTTACTAACCCATGTCTTCAGTTATCAGTCTTAAAGTTTTATACTGCCACCCGTCACCATAATATCGGAGTACCTTTCACATAAAGTAGATTGGCAACAGCTTAGTCCCTGGCAGGATTCATGCAGAGTTCGTCTTCTTCCTTTCTAGGTTATAGAAAGTTTTGCTTAGGGAAGGGTGTGGGGGTATTTTGGGGGAGGGAGGGTGGTTGATACTCTGTGTGTCCTTCTGATTATGGCAGAAAATCTTTTTCAAAGAGGAAGCTTTTGCAGCATTTCCTAAAGATGAGTACAGATTAATCTTGCCTGAGAGTTTCCTTCTACAGCCAGATTTCTCCCCCCCCCCCCCCCCTGAGTGCTTTTTTCCCAGTGCTCTCACGTCTTGTCCTTGGCTTCATGCTCTGTATTGTCCCAGAGGAGTAAAACTGTCTGGGCAATTCATAGATAGCAATATGGTTTCTAGTGTAGCTGGGACCCTTACTCCTGGGGGAATTCTGCACAATGCAGAATTTGCAGAAATTAACGTAGTGCGGGCGGAATTTCTTCCCTCACAGAAATGGGCTGCAGTGCTCCTGGCTGCCACTAGGGGAAGAGTTGTGGGCTGTGACTGGGCTCTGGGAGGGATGGGGTGCGGGTATCTGGGCTTGCAGGGCCTTGTGGCTGGGCTCTGGGGATTAGTGGGTTCGGGTGTATTGGCTGGGGGAGGGGGAGGATTGTGGGTGTCTGGCCCCCCCCAGCTGGACTCTGGGGGGGAAGAAGGGGTAGAGAAACAAGAACTGTGTTGTCATAGGGGTTTCTTTAACTCTCTACTCCTGGGGGAATTTTTGTGTCTGTATTGTCATGGACATACTTGCTGACAGATATTGAAATAAATTACCAAAATAATTGAAACTGGCATGATTATGTAGTGTTGGTTTTTGTTAACAAATAAAATTTGCAGAGTTTTAAAATATTATGCACAGAATATTTAATTTTTTGGCGCAGAATTCCCCCAGGAGTAGGTGACCTTAGGTCTGCAGCTTTAAAGTAGCATTGTCAGCCAGCTAGGAGCCACTGGTTGAGGATGCACTAGGTTGCAAAGCTGCCAAAAGCAAGATGTTCCGAGGGCTCACACAAGCATAGCATGAGCAAGATTTAGGATTAGAAATGTACTATACCAAATTGCATTTCTAAATTCTTGACCTGCTTTAAAGTGCATGAGGCACTGTTTTAGGGTGACCAGATGCTAAGTGGAAAATATCGGGACTGCCACAGCGGGGGGGTGCCTTTTTAATTGTTACACTCACCTGTCCGGGTCTTCGGCGGCAATTCGGTGGAGGGTCCTTCAGTCGCCGCCGGCCTTCGGCGGCATTTCAGCAGCGGGTAATAAACCTTGCCGCCAAAGACAGAAGCACCCGCCGCCGAAATGCCAACAAAGACAGTCAGTGACTGAAGGACCTGCCGCCGAAGACCCGGACGGGTGAGGTGTGAAAAAAAAAAAAAAAGGGGGGGGGGGAATATTGGGACGAAAGGCGTCCCGACCGTACTTCGGTCAGGTCGCGGGACAAACTCCTCAAAATCGGGACAGTCCCGATTTTATCGGAACGTCTGGTTACCCTACACTGTTTTGCTGTTACAATAGCAAAATTAAAGTCTGGACTGCTGGGCTGCCTTGCTAGTACTGGAAATGACTTTGGGCAAGTCATTCAACTTCTGTTCTCCATCTGGGAGATAGGTGTAACACTCTCATGGGGCTATTGTGAGCTTTTAATAGTCTGTAAAGCATTTTGAGACTTTTGGAGCAGTATACAATAGGATTATTACTCAAGTCCTCCAGTATTGCTAATGCTGTGGCATGGGGCTGGGTCAGGTTTTTGTAATGATGATCATGGGACAGGAGGGCAGTCCAGTATGTGTGCAATATGCACACAGGATGCCCAAATGGCTGATTAGTTTGGCCAGCAGCTCCCTGTGTTTTTGTTACTGCAATAGATTGTGCTGCTGGAAGAATCTAATACTGGGTCAAGGAGTAAAGCTCATTCCAGCTTCAGTTTAAACAGGCATGAGGGTCAGCATTGCTGCAGTGGGTGCATTTCACTACTTATTTTCTAAAAAGTCCTGTTTGCTTTGTGACTTTCAAGGGAAACTGGAATCCTACCTCCTTCCACTCCTCCTGAGCATAGATGGGACATTAGGAAACGTTCAAACACGGGAATTTTTTTTTCTCTTGAGTTGCAAAAGCGTTTTGGCTTTCAGACTTTCCGCCTATGAATACGGGTGTTCTTTGTGTTGGTTTTGGATTTAAATCAGTTGTAAATTCAGAACCATCTAAACATGTTCTAATACAAGGGATTGAAATGCTTACCTGACTGTTGCTGTTAATGCAGCCAATTCTGGATTAAACAATATTGTCTGGCACAGCAATGGGGGAGGGGAAGGAGGAGAGATTCTTTTCAATAGATCCTTGATAAACAAGTCAAATAAGCCTTTTATAACTTGGGATTTGAAGCAACATCTTGGGTTTCCCCAATATTCTCTGTTCTGGGTTCATTTTATTTTAATATTTTGATCTCTTCCTCCCTCCTACTGTGTCTTGGACTTCTAATTCTGTCCGTCCCCCCCCCCCCCCCCCCC
>NW_020664583.1:7653451-7698175 GCF_002925995.2 Terrapene triunguis
CCCCCCCCCCCCCCCCCCGCTCTCTTGTGATTTCACTCTCTGGTATTCTCAGAAATCATACCTCCTCTCATGCTCTTCAGTGCTGGTGTCGGGTCTGTTTTCCTGCTTCCAGGAGACTGGTGCCTGTGTTTACCCTTATCTCCCCAGGGGCAAGTGCACCAAAAAGCCTTGAGTATCTCCTGACTCTTTCCTCCCCGGAAGCATGAGGAAAGGCTGCTCCCCAATCCCATCCCATGGAAACCAGGGAAAGGGGTGGGTGAAGAACTACTTTCACCTACGTGGAAAGAGAGCAGGTTTTCTTGTTAGCTTTTCCCCTGAGGATCCAGGGGAAGGAGTTGCAGAGGTCTGTGTGTTCTCTCCTCCCCCACCCAACCAGTGACTTTGCTCAGGATTGTTGTCTCTTCTGACTGCTAGGTCAGTCTTCTGCAGCTACTCACAGGTCTGAACCAGCAGGGAACAGCACACAGACCTCTGTTTCTACAGTACTGAGGCTTCTCCCTTTCTCATCCCACTGCCCCACACCAGATTGTGCTTAGAGCATTGCAGGGCAGGGTCTGAATGGTGCTGTTACCCACAAAACCGTAAAATCCTTGAGAAAATACATAGAGGCAGCTGTTAAGTTCAAAGGCAAAACTGACATTCTAACCAGCCATTGTAGTGGTTTGGTAACCCCTCTTCACTATGGCACCACCTTGCAGTTCCAAACCATTTTGTAGGGTCTCTAACCTTTCTACATTGCAGTCACCAGTTCCTCAAGTACTGTTCAGGGTTGAGGGGGGAGAGGGGAAAGAGAGTTGAAAATGATCTGGATGCTGCTGGTTAATTGTTCTGTCTAAACCTTTTGCAGCTGTGTTTTAAAGTCTATTTCAGTATTGGGCTAGAAGTGGAACCAGCTTCCTCTCTGGCATGTTGGAGACTGTCTTGTTGGGCATCAGCACCGTGAATAAAAGGCCAGTTTGTAGTCAGGGCTGGTCGTAAGCAATCTCTGCATAAGAAGAGCGCTTAAGCTAGATTTTTTTCCCACTTGGAGTAGTGATGAGAAAATGGGCTTTCAGTACATGACCTGGCAATTGATCTTTACCTGCTTGTTAAAAACCTTATTTTTGCCACGCACATAATTGAGTAGTAATGATAAAGGCTCGAGGCATTTCCTGAGGAGGGCCTATTTCTGTACCATAGGCAATCAATACCAAGTGGGCATTGAGCCACAGAACCCCTGCGCCCAGTTTTCTGCGGCTGCTGCAGGGCAAGAAGGGGTGGAGAATGGGGAAGAATCTATAGGCTTCTTTGCAGGCATTGTCATCACTAGTTAGGTAAAAAGTTAATGGAGTTTATGGATGATAGATTTGTAGAATAAATAGTACAGTAATGGATTGATTTGAAAAGTTAGCTTCAATTGGTTAATATAAATATTTTCTTTGTTTTTTAAATAGTCTTGGAACCAAGTTGTATCCATATGTAACCATATGATTTTAACACAGTGGTGTTCTCACCCTCCATCCTCTTTATATTTGTTGCACTCGCTTCTTGCCTTTTGTCTGACATTCAAAATGTCAGCTCTCTGGGGTGGGGGGATTGCATTTTACCATGTGACTGTCAGAGCCAGATTTCCAATTAGGAACAGTAGGCATGTGCCTAGGGTTGCCTAAAAGTTAAAAGTGGGTTAAAAGTTTCATTTTTTACGGCAAAAACACGAAGGTCAGCTGTAGGTGGGGGAGGAGGGGAGGTGCAGCGCTGAAGATGCTGTGCCTAAGGGCGCATAAGGTGTAAATCCAGCCCTGCTGACTGTACAGTGCTTATGACATTGGAGCCCTGACTGAGACCTCTGGATATTGTATGTTCAGGGCATTTTTTTTTTTTTTTTTTTTAAATTTAGGCCCAGATCCTTAAAGGTATTCTAGGCTCTTAAAATCATTGAAATCAATTGAAGTTAGGAGTCTAAACACCTTTGAAGATCTGAGCCTTTAAAACCTAAAGAGAGAGGATTCTAACAATTACCCTAACTGTCTAACATACCAGATTATGAAGGTTGTTAAATAAACCACCTTTCTGACATTTTCATTAAAATTCTGTTATCTGGTAGCTCTTGTCTTCCTCACATCTGCAGCTGCTGCCCATGTTTTCCTAATAACAGTGTCACATGTACCTCTCTAATCGGCAGCAATTGCCAGAAATGTATAATAGCGTACATGCTTCCCTAATAGATGTCAGATGGGGTTTTTCTAAGCTGATGTGAAGCCTGGAGGACTTTGCTTTTCCTTCTGATGCTTTTCTGGCTTCTTATAAAGTAAATGAGTTTATCCAGGGCACATGACTGGAAAAGCTTTCCAAAGCAAGTCATATTCTAGTTTGAGACGTTCTTGACTGTAGATAAAAATGTGTGTGGTGGGAAGCCAGACAATCTGATTAGAACAAGGGCAAATTACATAAAAGGGAAAGGTTTCAGAGTGGTAGCCGTGTTAATCTGTATCAGCAAAAACAATGAGGAGTCCTTGTGGCACCTTAGGCCTGGTATACGCTGGGGGGGATCGATCTAAGTTACGCAACTTCAGCTATGTGAATAACGTATGTGAATAACATATGTGAATAACGTAGCTGAAGTCAGCGTACTTAGATTGACTTACCATGGTGTCTTCACCGCGGTGAGTCAACTCTGCCGCTCCCCTGACGACTCTGCCTGCGCCTCTCGCCGAGCTGGAGTATAGGAGTTGATGGGAGAGCGCTCGGGTCGATTTATCCGCGATAAATCGACCCCCACTGGATCGATCGCTGCCCGCCGATCCAGCTGGTAGTGTAGACATACCCTTAGAGACTAACAAATTTATTTGGGCATAAGCTTTTATGGGCTAAAATCCACTTCGTGAGATGCATGGAGTGAAAAATACAGTAAGCAGTATATTTTTTTCACTCCATGCATCTCATGAAGTGGATTTTAGCCCATAAAAGCTTATGCCCAAATAAATTTGTTAGTCTCTAAGGTGCCACAAGGACTCCTCCATTATAAAAGGGAAAGTATGTTAAATGTAGTTTTGAAAAACACCTCAAAAATGTGAAGCTAATAGGAAAAATTGCTCTGCTTTAATAATAATAATAATAAACTCTTCAAGCCACCATTTTATTTTATTTTTTTATTTATTTTTTTTAAATTTTCATGTGACCATTCTAGTGCATGAGAACCAGGAAGTGAAACTTGATGATAAAAGTGAAATTAATTATTTCTACTCCCCCAGTTGAATGAAGTGCAAAATATATAAATGGTGCAAATACATTGACTTTTGAATGATATGTGTTTTAATACTTGATGGTATTGCCAAAATAACTCTCACTGGTGCATTATATTCTCAAAAGCAGCTAGCTCTTTTTGGAGAGATTTTTTAAATATCTGTATATTAAATTCTCATGTGAAATAATTTAACTTTACATTGTCTTATTAGGAAGTCAAGTTACTTTGAATATTTTGCTTTCTTGAACTAGACAAAACAGTGAAGTGTCATCACTTGCAAAGAAAAATGAGGTGTTTGGTTTATATTCACATTCTTGTTTGTTCTCCCTCTCTTTGCAGGGAAATTTGTTTGATTTTCTAAGGCTAACAGGTTGGCGTGGGTCCAAAGTACTTTATTTCGGTGACCATCTGTACAGTGATCTTGCAGTAAGTAGAACCATGTCTGCTTCTGTTTAATACCAACACTGCTGATTTTTTTTTGGGGGGGGGGCTGCTGGAATTTAAGAAGGACTTAATTCTTGTCATAATTTTGTATCCTGTTTTTACTGAGATACCTTTGCATTGCTCAAGGTAGAACCCTCTGCTGTGGCTTTTTTAACTTAGTTTTCCTGTTTAACTGTGTTTTGGATTTAGTGGAATTACAATACTCCTATGAGAAAACAAAACCCTGTTGAACTGAATGGTGTGGCTGTGTGTAGGGAGAAGGTAGCAAGAGACCAAGTTTGTAGGAATTGCTCGGGTCAGTAGTTCTCAACCTTTCCAGACTACTGCACCCCTTTCAGGACTTTGATTTGTCTTGTGTACACCAAGTTTCACCTCACTTAAAAGCTACTTGATTACAAGATCAGACATAAAAACACAAGTGTCACAGCACTGTAGAACTGAAAAATTGCTGACTTTCTCATTTTTACCACATAATTATAAAATAAATCTATTGGGAATATAAATATTGTACTTGCTTTTCAGGGTGCCCGAGCCCCACCGCCCAGGACTGAAGCATGTAACTTTTAGCTTTGCAGGGCCAACTGTGGCATGGTGCCCCGGGCAATTGCCCTGCCTGCCACCCCCTAATGCTGGCCCTCACTTGCAACCCCCACCCTCCCCCCAACCTGTCCTGTGATGGTTGAGAAACACTGAATGAGGCAAATATCTAGATGAGTTGATGTATCCCCTGGAAGACCTCTGCATATCCCATGGGGTATGCGTACCCCTGTTTGAGAACCACTGGCTCAAGTGACAAAGTAGTGACTTCTGCATGGAATCTTTCCATCAGCAAATATTGGAGGACAAAGTGAGTAGAATGAAGCTATGATGTTACCACAGTGTTGAAGGAAAGAGAGCAGTGAAGGGAGATGGATGGGAAGATACAGTGGTGGTCTCCCTTTTCATGTTAATTGCTGCTTATGATTAGGGCTTTGTTGTCACAGAGGTCGTGGAAGTCACGGATTCTATGAGTTCCTGCAACTTCCGTGGCTTCTGCAGCGGCCGGTGTGGCTGACCCCAGGGCTGCCCAAGCAGCAGTCCCGGAGGTGGGGGGAGCAGCCGCCCAGCGGTTCCCAGCAGCGGTCCTGGGGCTGCTGGAACAGTGGCTGGCCCTCTGGGGCTGCCTCCGCCCCCACAGCGGCAGCAGAAGCAGCCGCTGAGCTCCTGGGCCTCAGCCTCTCTTCCCCCTCTCTCTCCCCTCCCCAGCTGTGACCTGTCAATGACTTTTACTAAAAATACCTGATTGAATCATAGCCTTACTTATGATTACCTTTCCTCAGTTGTTTTAGTATCCACACTATACTTATCTTAGCCTATCTTTTGTTGCAATACCATTGCCTACTGCCTATCTTATTCCTGACATTGACATAGATTCATAGATTCTAGGACTGGAAGGGACCTTGAGAGGTCATAGAGTCCAGTCCCCTGCCCTCATGGCAGGACCAAATACTGTATAGACCATCCCTGATAGACATTTATCTAACCTACTCTTAAATATCTCCAGAGATGGAGATTCCACAACCTCCCTAGGCAATTTATTCCAGTGTTTAACCACCCTGACAGTTAGGAACTTTTTCCTAATGTCCAACCTAAACCTCCCTTGCTGCAGTTTAAGCCCATTGCTTCTTGCTCTATCCTTAGAGGCTAAGATGAACAAGTTTTCTCGCTCCTCCTTCTTATGACACCCTTTTAGATACCTGAAAATTGCTATCATGTCCCCTCTCAGTCTTCTCTTTTCCAAACTAAACAAACCCAATGCTTTCAGCCTTCCTTCATAGGTCATGTTCTCAAGACCTTTAATCATTCTTGTTGCTCTTCTCTGGACCCTTTCCAATTTCTCCACATCTTTCTTGAAATGTGGTGCCCAGAACTGCACACAATACTCCAGTTGAGGCCTAACCAGCGCAGAGTAGAGCGGAAGAATGACTTCTCGTGTCTTGCTCACAACACACCTGTTAATGCATCCCAGAATCATGTTTGCTTTTTTTTGCAACAGTATCACACTGTTGACTCATATTTAGCTTGTGTTCCACTATAGATCCCTTTCTGCCGTACTCCTTCCTAGACAGTCTCTTTCCATTCTGTATGTGTGAAACTGATTGTTCCTTCCTAAGTGGAGCACTTTGCATTTGTCTTTATTAAACTTCATCCTTTTTACCTTAGACCATTTCTCCAATTTGTCCAGATCATTTTGAATTATGACCCTATCCTCCAAAGCAGTTGCAATCCCTCCCAGTTTGGTATCATCTGCAAACTTAATAAGCGTACTTTCTATGCCAATATCTAAGTTGTTGATGAAGATATTGAACAGAGCCGGCCCCAAAACAGACCCCTGTGGAACCCCACTTGTTATACCTTTCCAGCAGGATTGGGAACCATGAATAACTACTCTGAGTACAGTTATCCAGCCAGTTATGCACCCACCTTATAGTAGCCCTATCTAAGTTGTATTTGCCTAGTTTATTGATAAGAATATCCATGCGAGACTGTATCAAATGCCTTACTAATATCTAGGTATACCACATCCACTGCTTCTCCCTTATCCACAAGACTCGTTATCCTGTCAAAGAAAGCTATCAGATTGGTTTGACATGATTTGTTCTTTACAAATCCATGCTGGCTATTCCCTATCACAGGGGTAGGGAACCTATGGCACGTGTGCCGAAGGCGGCACGCGAGCTGATTTTCAGTGGCACTCACAGCACCCGGGTCCTGGCCACTGATCTGGGGGCCTCTGCATTTTAATTTAATTTTAAATGAAGCTTCTTAAACATTTTAAAAACCTTATTTACTTTACATACAACAATAGTTTAGTTATATATTAAAGACTTATAGAAAGAGACCTTCTAAAAACGTTAAAATGTATTACTGGCACGCGAAACCTTAAATCAGAGTGAATAAATGAAGACTCGGCACACCACTTCTGAAAGGTTGCCGACCCCTGCCCTATCACCTTACCACCTTCCAAGTGTTTGCAGATGATTTCCTTAATTACTTGCTCCATTATCTTCCCTGGCACAGGTCTGTAGTTTCCTGGGTTGTTTTTATTTCCCTTTTTATAGAAACAACATGCTTTCATATTGTTTGGCAGGTACTCATGTTATCGTTGAATTATGATTTTAGGTATCTGTGGTTTGTCACTGACGTTTTTCATAGATTATAAGGCCAGAAGGGACCACGTGATCATCTAATCTGACCTTCTGTATAACACAGGCCATAGGATTCCCCTGAACTAATTTCTGTTGGGTCTTGATTGAAAAATTCTCAGTGATGGAGAATCCACTGTTTCTCAGACTGCACTACTCACTGGGTTTTTATTATCTACTGTGTGGTTCATCTTCTCCAGTAACTAGGAAGGCATCATATCAAGTGGATAGTTTTGGCTATTGTGTCTGAGCTTCTAAGGCAATAAACTGCGAATACTGCAGTGCATGGATCATTGCATGGACAAAAAGCCCAAAGTGATGCCTTTATATTCTAATATGCATCCTAAATGTTAATGTCCAGCAGAGGTAGTGTGTGGTCAGTGAGTTTATATTCAGAAAAGCAATCTACTCAGCCGTTCTTGACTTTCTGCTGTGGCTCATTCTAACGTGGTTCCCTTTTAACCTGGCATTTTTTCAACCCAGTTGACTGTATTTTTTTCATAAGTATTGTTTCTAAGGTGCAAGGGGTCGTATGTTTTTTCCATGACCCGCAGGCAAGAGCAGAGTATTCTGCTTTTATAACACAGCAATCTTAAATGAATCCATGGTGTCAACAATTCCATGTCTGCTTCAGAAGACACCAATCATTTGTCTAAACAAATCTTTAAAGTCTTCCCTTTCTAAAAAAGATCTTGCCAATTGTTACCCTATTTCCAGTTTACTGATGGCCCTTGAGGCTTATCTCAGTGAAATATACATCTGTGTATAGATGAGACCCTTCCCCCACCGCCTTTTTTTTTTTTTTTTTTTTTTTTTTTTTTTTTTAATAAACGCAGCTAAAAATTAGCTCTATCTTTAACCTGGTCATACAACTGAGACTGCAATGGGGGCAAGGACTTATTTGGCTTTGTCTGCTGTCTTCTGACTTGGTGTCTGTTAGAACCCAAATGTTTTTCATCACTTAAATCTATTGCTTGTCTCTTATTTATTTATTTTTTTAAATTGTATTTGAACCTGGGGAAATCTGGTTAGCATCTCGGGTTGAAGTTCCAAGCTCAGTGGCTTTATTTTCAACAATGTTCATCTGCTCCTGTTCCAGTACAGCTGTTGGACTCCTCAAAAGTCCCCTTTTGAGTGCTGTGCTTTTCAGTGTTGACTGGGAATGTTTCCCCTTAGGCACCGCTGTGTTCTACATCACTGTACTATACCTTTAAAATCTCCCCTCCTCCACTGCCACACACAAGGGGTGGAGATTTATTTATTCACCTACTCGCCCCGCTAGCAGGAACATCCCTCAGGATTCACTCAGAAAGCTTGGTGATGATATGCTCTGAAAGGCACACTCCGTTATTCCCTGCGTCTATGTGTCAGGGGTGCTTTATGGAACGCTCTACCCCTGGCATTAAAGAATGGTGATGTAGCCCTGCAGTCTAATGCAGAACTTGATTGCTTGGTCTTCTAGCTCACAGAACAAGGTATGTGTGTGGAGGAGGGACCCGAGTGTGTCATATAAGAGCCCTCATCTCTGAACCAATTTAACTGTCCCGATTTTGGAAGAGATGAGCAGAGACCTGTATTTCCCCTGCCCTACAGGAAGCTGAGGGCACCATTACAGTGATGCTCCAGACCCTGTGAACCAGTATTTTCCATAGGATAAAAACACTGCTAACAGTCAAGCCAATGACACTAAATGGAGCATAGCTGCTATTCTGAAAACTCTAGTACTGTTCCTCAAAAACCACTTTTACACCTGACGGTGTTGTAAGATAAGTGTAAAATTCTGGGTTGCTTTCTAGGACTTGATGCTGCGTCATGGCTGGAGGACAGGAGCCATTGTACCAGAACTGGAACCTGAAATCCGGATCATTAATACAGAGCAGTACATGCACTCGCTGACTTGGCAACAGGCACTCACAGGGCTGCTGGAGAGAATGCAGGTAGGTTGGAGCAGAGCCAGGCTAATGAGTCTAACTAGTCTTCACCTCTCAGAACTAGGATTTAGATTTTTGGCTTGGGTCAGATTGCATTTGATCTCCTTGTGCCCCTGTAGACTTGGACCATTCTGATACAACTGCTGCACGGCTTAGTATTACTACTTGTCTATGCTCCAGTTAAGTCCCGGACTAGAATAGCAGTGGTGTTTACGAATAAGAACTTTTAAGCTAGTATGGCAGAGGTGGAGTTGCTGGTAGCATACCTTTTTAATGAGGAAATACAATTCCTTCTACATACTAGGTCTGGTTGTACATAGGGATGGGTGTCTACTACGCTGGCAGGTGAATAACATATCCTCCATAATATATTCCACATCCTGCTGGTCTCATGGCAACCTGTAGTTCTAATTAACCATCTCTAACCCCTTCTCCAGTATCCTTTCTGCAATTATAAAAGTGAGTGGGAGGGCTAACTATTAGAAGAATGTTACTCTGATTTGTGAAATAAAACAGACTGGAAGCAGCTTTCCTGTCTGTCACTAAGCTTTCAGTAACACTAATTAAATAAATGATGGCACTTTTCATAAGATGATGCTAGTCCTAAAATCAAATTCCTGCTAATGTAATTTTTAAATCAGTGTAGGTCATAGATTCCTCCGCAGAGCTCAAACATGGTTTTGCATGTTAGCTGTTAACTTGCTAAGCATGACTAAGAGAGCAGTGGATGAACACTTACCTTTTGTCTCTGAAGACGTGAATTTCAGTCTGGCTTAGAGTCTCAATAGGGGACTAGGGAAAATGAGTTTGAGATGCACAAGGCAATTTAATGTCAAAGAAATTCATAGGTGTCAAAACTGATTGGAGGAAGATTGCCCTATGCATGTGCTATGGCAACATCAAGCCACGGCTGTTATTGCTTCCCTCTTTAGTTACCTAAACTCCTTCATAAATATAAGACAAAAACCCCACACTGTATGACTTAACAGATGTTTTCGTGAGGATCTTTTGTATCCTCCACAGACGTTAATATGCTATAAGCAACCAACACTCTCTGCTAGGCAGTGTTGGGGGATTAACCAGTGACTTGTGGTTTACTCTCTAAACCAAGCCGTGCATAGTCGTGGTGCATCTCCCAGAGCACAAAGAGTAAAAGCAGGGAATTTGGCGGATTTACAGCCTGTCTCACAATTTCTTTTTTTTCTTAGTCACCGACACTTTAATTTTCTTCTTACTGTTGGCAATTGTAAGAAGTTGCTGAGCTCCAAGGGCCATAGACAGATACCTGGCACCTAAGTTGATAGTGGCACTATCACCTTAAGAAAAAGGATTTGAGAAAAGTCAGTGTTTAGATTTAACTCTTTTTACTGGGCTTTTTTGTTCTAGATGTATCAAGATGCAGAATCAAAGCAGGTGCTGCTGGAATGGATGCAAGAGCGTCAGGAAATTAGGTGACTCAGTGTATCTAAATCTGAGAGTGCTTTAAGATGAACATGCAAACTTCCCTTCCTCCCAGAATAGTCCTGTGGAAACTTGTAAATATGCTCCTATGAATGTAGATATCTTGAAATCAAGGGTTGGATCTCCAGTGTCTAATTAGTTTCTGATGATTGTAGCTAGTGAAGCAGTGCAACTTCTAAAAGTGAAGCTGGGCTGAGTTCTGTCCTTTATTCGGAGATGTGTTGTAAGATATTTCTCTGTGAAATCTCATAGAATTTTTAAGCTAGCTACACAGCTATTTTTTCAGAGTGCAGAAAGTATTGTCATTACTCCTGCATTCATTCCACTGATGCAACCACTTAAATGACAGATTACACTCCAGATTGTTTTCATTGCTATCTATATTTTTCCATCCAAAGAAGCTGATAGGCAAATCCTTACTCACATGAGTAAGTGTTGTAGGCTCTTAAATGCTTAGGCTTTCATCTTCCTTGTTCACTTCAAGAGCTTGGCGCCTACTCACTGTTTACTTAGATGAAACTAGGCATCTTGAACAAACTTGTTTCAATTCAGCCCTGATGGGTCATGATAACAGTAAAGTTTAAGCAATATAGATGCATAAATTCCTCCTACAGGGCAGGACTCATGTGGCAGGCATGTAATGACTTGGCAGTAGCTATCAAACCATTGTCTTCATTCTCCCGAAGAGGAAATCTTAGCCCTTGCTGCTTACGTTTACTAGGTCCATTTAGTACCATCGCTTCTGGGTAATCTTCAATCAAGGTTAGACTCCAGTAGTAATCTCTTGCTGTCTTTTCTATCACAGCATAGCCCATAAGGAAAGTTCCTGCCCTGGTGATTTTGGTACCCTGAAATTTTAAAGCCTTGTGCAAAATATGTTTCCAAGGACTGAATTGTCAAATTAGTTACAAAACCTCGGTTAACAATTTCTCTAAATGTTGGCCCGTGCAAACCAAGTCCTCTCCTTTCAGGTCCCTTACGAAGAACTTATTCAATCCTCAGTTCGGGAGCATCTTCCGAACCTTCCACAACCCAACCTACTTCTCTCGGAGACTGATCCGGTTCTCTGATATCTACATGGCATCCATCAGCTGCCTGCTGAACTATGATGTGAACTTCACCTTTTTCCCCCGGCGCACCCCTCTGCAGCACGAGGCGCCCCTCTGGATGGATCAGCTCTGCACGGGTTGTATGAAGACCCCCTTCCTGGAGGAGATGGTGCACATCCGATGAAGGGAAAGTATGTGAGCTGAAGTTTACAGTGATGTAGTGCTAGAATTGTTTGTACAAAGGGTCAGGCTGTTTGGCCATGGATTGCCTATTGCTAAAGATGATTTTAACACGGGTGTGGGTGTGAGTTGTGTGTTGTCCCTGACCGTCCCTGAACCTTGCCTTCCAGCACTTCCAAATATCTACCTTGCTAACAAATTGGTGCTTAAGTTAAATGGAAGGAAGATATGATTTGACTATTTTATCTAGCAAAGCATTCTCAGAGTTGGTTAGGTAGAAGTAAAACAATCACAGCAAGCTGCATTTCATGACCCCTTTAAAATTTTTAAAACTCCATCTTCAGCCCCTGCCCAAATTCTGGCCCAAATCATCTTCTAATATGGGTAGCTGAAATTAGGTAACTGCAGTTAGGCACCTTAGCTAGAAGTGGCCTGATTCTCAGAAGTGCTAAGCAAACCCACCTCTCTTCTCTTCCATAAATTTAAAGGTTTATTCAGCACCTCTGAAAGCTGATTTTAGGCAACTTAACTTTTGAATGTTTTGGTCTCTGAATATAGAGGCTTTTTTTCTTCACTTGTTATAGAAACAGTTCAAAAGCTAAGATCTTGACACACACTGCTTAGAAGGTGCATTTTTGCAGCCTTTGATATTAAAATAATGCATTTGCCATGTCTTTGAGGATTGTTTTGAAAAGCATGGAAGCTAAATTATAATGGATTTTAAATCTTTGATTATGTCCTAGTCTTAAATATATTTAAGTCAACACTTAAACTTTAACACTGAAAAGTATTGCCTTGAAAAATCAATTAAAACACTACCTTAAGTGATGTAGTTTTGTTTTACAGTAAAAAGCTTAGAGCTCATATCTTCTCAATAAGATGAGCAATGCCTTTGTATTTGCACAAATTGGGCCTTATTCTGAAGTCATGGGCTGGTGTGAAGTTACACCACCCCCAATGTAAAACTGAGATTAGAATAAGGCCTGTTTGTATTCTTGACTCAAGGCTGTTCCTACAGCTGTGGAAGAGATTATTCTGATTCAGTAGCAAGAAGGGGGGTGGGGGGGAAAGCAACAAAGGATAAATTGTGATCAGGCATGGAGAAGTAGGTGAATCTGGTTTCATTTTTTGAAAAATATATTTAACAAGTGTTGTTGACAATGGATGGGGATTACTTTATGCCAAATGTCTTTGGGTAGGAGACAGTGATTTCTAGCTATAGCTCTGCCTCGGCTTCTGTTTAGTACAAGTTTAGAGTATCTGTGTAACTGAAGGGTTGGAGCCATAGGAGTTATAAAGGGCCAACCACAGCAGAGAAGCATAACTCCTGTGCTGCTGCTTTGACTGAGTACTTTGCACACACCATACCACTTACTCTTCTGCATACTGCCAGGAATCTTACTACTGCTCTTTCAAGTAGTTGAAAATATTATGACAAGGTTGAAAGCACTGAGAGCTGCTCCTAGATGGGGATGCTATTAATAATAATCCTCCCTCCACCTATCTCAGGTCAAAGCTGGCCCATAATTCAGCTGTGTCAAGTCTATACAACCTAAAACCATATGGAAATGTTACATTGAAACCCGTGTTTTAAAACATTCCTCTGGAATGTTTACACCCCAAACATAACAGTGTGCTAACCCATGAAAACCTGTCTAAAGCTGAGAGAAATAAAATTCTTTTCTGGTTTAATCTTAAAATAAATGACAGTAGTATCACCACAGAGTTGAAATTTCATTTCAAGCGTTGTACGATCTAACATGAAGGATGCAGTCAGTTTACAGCCTTGCAGTTGTCAAAGGAGTTTCTAAACACAGAAAGCAGTAACATCTGACTGAAGTTTATATAGCCATAAAACAAACTTATTAGCATAAATATCCCTACTCCCCATTAAATCTACAACACTCTCTTTTTCTGCCTGTCAATAGAAATTTTTGAGCGATGCTTAAAATCAGGGCATGCTGTTTTATTTCCACTTAGAGACACTCCAGCTTAGGGACTGAGTGGGAGAAGCAATTAAGTAGCTAACTGCTTTTCTGAAGAAAAGGCATAGAGACTATTTTAAGCTTTTTCTGCAGCCCGGCATCATCTCCCACAAGTCTGGTGTACAGCCCCCAGCGGCAGTTTAGAACTGCAAGGCTGTGGCTGGAGGTCCCAGTCTGGGCTCCCATCTTTTTCTTTTTTTTCCCCTCTTACCTGCCTTTCTCCTTCCCTGCTCTGGGACTGAGCGGGGTTGGGGGTGGGTTTGCAACCATAGAAGCTTCTGCTGCATCACCTCCAAGCTCACACTTCTGCCTCTCTTCTGGAAGGGAAGAAGCACCCCTAAAAGCACCATGTGAAGTAAAAGGATGCTTTCCCAAGCTGACAGTGAGGGAAACATGAGCAGGAGGACCTCATCCAATCATCCCAGGGTGCAGGGACAAGCGGTTTGTGGGGCTCAAGTGCCCCACCCCTCCCATCTTGAAGTGGTTGCTGAATGCTGTAACCCCTCCCCCCCCCTCCCAATTGCTGACCCTGGCAGATGTGAGAGGAATGAGACAGGTTCAATAAACTGCTCTGTCCCTCAAAGGTGGATACTCATTCTAAATGGGTCCTAGGCTCAGCCAACTTTGCTTCCTCTTCAGGGCAAAGGCTAGACAATATAGTGGCAAAAAAATCGAAACAGTCCCTTCCATCTCCACTAAGTGCTCTCAGGAGAGAATATAAACCCTCTTTCAGGCAGACCCTCCTTAAATGCTCTAAGGGAACATCTTGGCCTGTAGGTTCAGGCAGAAAGTCCAGCGGTAGTTGAGCAGCCTCCAGCACAACTTTTTGACAATGAACAGATTTGCTTCCACCCAGACTTGAAGCTAGGAGCCAGAATTCCCCATTTGTTAGAGGACTGGTACGTGTTAACCCACAGACACGTGAGCCAGGGACTCCACCCCATCCATTCTTCATTCAGCTTCCAACTTGAGGGACAATCCGGTCCAAAAGGAGCGCTTTCATCTTCTGAATATAGGTCTCTCAGAAGAGGAAACGGGTTCTATCTTTCAAAAATACACAGGGTCTTTGACTTCTTTCCATCAGAAATAACAAGGACTCAGCATTTCCAAGTCACCCATCACTAGATGGATTAGGCTATGCTTGCTGAGGCCTATAAGGCATTAGAGGTCCTGGGAAGAATCCAGCCAGACTCTATGATGTAGCTGCCAATCGTATTGGCAGAACAAGCAAGTACCTCCACCTCAGAAATCTGCAGAGAAGACCCTTAATTATTGGGTAAGACCTCTTATAGGCCATTACAATGTGGACTTGTCATCTGCAGAGGCCTTGTTTTCCAGTAAGGTAGTGGCCCCAAAATAGATGTGCTCAAAGGCAATGTTGGCTGGTGGTAGTGGCAGGGAATGTTTCTCTTATTCCTCCCTACTTCTGTTCACTGCTCTCTACTTTCCAGACATAGCAGAATTGCAGGAGACACTGGGCTATAGAATGGAAAATTTCTTAATGTCCTATCTCCCACAAGTTTACCCTGCAGGCTCTCTGCCTAGTGCATTGGGTTTCCTTTGAAGTTCTTTGTTACTAATATTTTTTTCTACATAGCTTTGGAATGATTCATGGGCCTGCGACTGTGAACCGCTGAGTGGAGGAGCTCAGACATAGCAGGATTGTGGGAAACTTTTCCATTCAGTGTTAGGGCTAAATTATGGTGCAAGATGCTAAAGATTACTTTATTCTCCCTCATAGTATAGCAGCACAGCCAAGTGCACTATTTCCTTTACTGTGTGTAAGATACGTTGTATGAGAAGCACTTGCTTGCCCCTAAGAGCTTGGTGTTCTGCAAACCACGAAACTCCCAGAATACTGCAGTGGTGGTTGCATTTCACCTTTTAAGTGACAGCACAAAACAAGTTTGCTCTTCATTGCTTTATTATAGTGCATGAAGCCCTCCAGGTTTTTCTGAAACAAAGCAACCATTCTGGATCTTCACATCCCTGGTTTTGCTGAGGACTGGAAAATAAGTAGGATAAAAAGTGGGTCTTTGTGGCCCTCAGTTGAGAAGGGAGGCTTAGGCTGAATGAGTGAGAGTTTCAGAGCTCCTCCCTTCTCTAGCTAAAGGTTATGCAGAACTCTTCATTGGTTATTGTGAGCTAATTGGGTGCTGGCTCCAGCAATCATCCAGGCAGCTCGCTTACACTTATGGTAAGGCTTTTCCCTCCCCTGAAAAAATGGATGGCTGGGACAGCTCAGTTTCAGAAAAACATACACTTTGAGCATGGTAGGTAGTTAGATTAAAAATAAGCTGAGAGTAGCATAGACACTGAGGAGGGCCCAAAGAAATCAGGGCAGAGGCCCCCCAAGCATGAGCCCTGGAGTGTCAGCTTCTGAGGAGGATGGATTTGGTGGGGAATGCTAAATAAGTTATCAAGAGCTGTGAACTGACCGACTCTGCAGCATAATGAAAGTTGGAGTGTTTATCACAATGGAGCCTTGTTTTCTATGTACTGTAAGAAAAGGTCAAGCTCAGGTTGGAGCACCTTTATAGTGAATCTGTAGCAAAGTATTGGTACATGAGACTCGTGCAGCTAGGGGAAGTATAAGAGGAACAAAATATCAGTGGCTATAATTACAAGAAATGGCATCTTTCATCTTGTGTGGAAAGATATAGAAATATGTAATTTTACCAATCAAGAGTGTTATCTGGGCTGAGAACATTAGCGTGGGACAGTGTTAGGCTAGGTGAACTACATTTTAGAGTTGTATCTATACAGAGAATTCTTAGAGCCTTCCCCTTCAAAGCCACACATGCACCATGTGCCTAGTGGACAAACTGCCAGTGGCTTATTGCTCTGTGCCAAGTTTAAATCCCATAGCAGCTAGGGAAAATGGGTGAAATAATCCAATGCCATAAAACAGTGTTAATGCAGCAGCTGT
Organism: Terrapene triunguis; assembly: GCF_002925995.2. Classification (NCBI taxonomy): domain Eukaryota; kingdom Metazoa; phylum Chordata; order Testudines; family Emydidae; genus Terrapene; species Terrapene triunguis. The sequence continues at coordinate 7,669,839 of NW_020664583.1, forward strand.
GAGGACAGTAGGTAGAATGAAATGTGCTAGAATATCTTTGGCAGTGAGTAGTAACTGTAACCAGTTGGGAACATGATACCTCAAGTACATAAACAGGGTACCTGTCCTGGTGACTGGATGTTTAAAAATAAAAATAAAAATCAAGAAGTCATTTAACATTGAAACTATTCCACCTTTAATGCTCGTTATTTACATTGTTTGAACACCAAAATAACTTGTTAAACATTACATCACTAGAGAATGCAGTAGTAGTCAAATGATATAGCAATGTCTTGGGCTGTGACTGTTGTGCAGCGCAATTGTGATCTGTAACCCTGGAATTGTAATGTGTATGCTGCAACAGAAGAATGTTTCCGCTGCTGTAGGAGCACCTGACATGTTATGTTGGAGATAGTGGTGGCAACTTTACCACTTGATAGACTGGGCATCCTCTAGGTGCCTTTGCCAAAGCTGTGACTTTTGAAGACCAATCGTATAGCCACCCAAATTTGATGTAGTTGGTAAATAGGAAACCCAAGTGGATGTTTGTTATTCAAAATGTTACCACTATGGCTCTCTGAAAATTTAACACAGCAATTGCTGTTGTGTGGGTTTGAGAATAATTTGAAATGTAGCATGTTGATGTTCTTGTCTAAATAATAACTTTCTGTAGCTCATTGTCTAGTTCACGGTGGTAGGTTATTTTATTTTAAACTTCTATATATGTATGGTAAATAAACAAAATATAGTATGACAATGATTTACCATCTGGTTTCACTTAGCCACTGCAATTCTAACAGCTGAGAATCTGACAAGGAGACTTGTGGTTCTTCAATAAACTGCACTTTTAGAACAAAACAGTGCAATGTGCACAGACTTCAGTCTAAGCCTGTTTGAGGAGTCATCACTTGATTAAAGCAAACATACCAGCTGAATAAAAAGCAGTTTGTCATGCTCACCAGTTCAAAGGCTTAGCATCATTAGGTTTTCGGACAAGACTGTTTTTTCCAGCTATCAGATGTGCCATTCGATCCACATTCTATTTTATATATGTAACTTAGTCCTGGAGGATTATGACTGTGTAGTACTGGCTATATTTTACACATGGTACTATTTTAAAGCAATGTTCTTCAGATGTCTGCAGTGAGTTTCCCCTCCTATAGCTATGGAAGAATATCAGTGCAGAGCTCCAACTGTCAGCTTGGAGTCACACATTTGCTGTTCCAGTGGAGATTTTCTTAACTGCATCAACAAGGACATTCATTAATCAGAGTAACTGCAGGTATGTCTGTCTTAGGGTAGTTCAACTGAGGTATCTTAGCTGATGAGCTTGTTTGGTTTAATGTTAACCATTAGCTCACTCTTCATCTGCTTAACCCTTGCAGGAAATGTGGGCAAGCTCCACTTAGCACTAGCATGCAGCAAGAACAGGATGGTGGTTTTTCCCCCTTTGTTGGGCTTGCTGTATGCTTTACTCAAGAATTCTGTGGGTGTCTGAAAAATCTTCCCCCCTCAAAGAGTCCTGAAACAGACACAGAAATGGTTAGCATGGTTCTCAGCTGGCTTCTAATTTGACACAAACATCCTTTAAGATTCTAAAGTTAATGAGGAACAAGCTGCTGTCCACTGTAGCACAACCCTTGACTCTTTACATGTTTAGCAGCAGGAATGCAAGGCTGGGTTCCTAGGCAATTCCATTTCTGAAGTGGACTAAGGGAGTTCTCACTGCCCTGACACTATAGTGTACATTTTTATTGCAGTCGTCTCTAGACAAAATTGCTATAGAAGTAGCAACAGCTGTGCTGGGCTCATACCCCATGTGCCAGCAGTAGGTTAGGGGTAAGAAGGGGACATCACCCTACCTCTATATTGATCTCCTCTAAATCTATTTACTCAGTCTTCGCCAGAGAGAGAAGATTCTCATTAGCAGTGGAAGAGGATACTGAGCCCTTGCCTGCTAAACCCAGCTGTGGTTTCTGCCATCTAATTTATTAAATTGAAAACTTATTTACTGATGCTTTTAATTCAATGAAAAGCATCAAGCACCCTGCACCTATAAACACTATTCAAAATGCTAATGAGAGTTCGATGCCTGGACTAAAGTAAGAAGAGATCCCCTTACCTTAGGTCAGGTCTACACTTAAAGGATAGGTTGACCCAGCTCTGTCACTTAGGGAGTTGGATTTTTCACACCCCCAAGCATGTAGTTAAGCCATCTAATGCCCAGTGTACACAGGAGTAGGTTGACAGAATAATTCTTTCATTGACCTAGCTAATGTCTCTTCAGAAGGTGGACTAACAGTAGTGACTGGGGAACCCTTGGAGCCAGTGGCTATGCTGAAGCACTGTAGCTGTTTAGACATGTCCATAGATTCCTCTCCTGTCTGGCTCAAGCATCCCTGTGTTAAGTGCAGCTTAAGGGTTGGTTTTACATCCTTACAGAATCCCATTCACCCCTACTAGCAAGTATGAGCCCCCCTCACCCCCATTTGGTTAAGTTTTAAACAAGTGTTTCATCAGAATAAAACAGGTGAGACCATTTTCTTACCTCAAATGGTTCACACATCAAACTCTGGGCCCCAAAGATAGGATTTGGGAACGACACTAAGGGCGGGTTCCTGGCCTGCTCTTCCTCTTCCAGGTCAGCCTGTGTGCAAAGGTACAAGAGATTAGGTATCGGTCTTCTTCCTCCTCCTCCTCTAGAGGTGAGTTCATCATTGCTGCAGTCTTAAGCACTTCTATGGTTCCTTGCATTAATAAGGTAGTGAAAATGAAATTGAATTACAGAATCTAGTTAGTAAGGAGGTGTTCTTAAATATAAAATCTTTTCCAAGACATTTGCACAGAAAGGTAATTATTTTTATGATAGAGATCAATTAAGGGTAATTTTATCCATATTGCTCATTTACCTCCCACACTGGTTTCCATATTTCTAGCTTCCTTCTCCCTATACCCATTTAGACCTGTTACCATACCACATAACAATTCAGGTTTAAGGTGCTTAGCAACCTCATTCTAGTTTAAGCTGTAACTTAAATATATGCAGTCTGCAGACCCTGCACTACAAAATATCCATTTCTTCCCATAGTGGCTAAATCATAGGCCTGGTCTACATAGCTATGGCATGAGGGTCAGGCTATGCCAACCTAAGCCTCAGTGTAGACACAGCTAGGTCAACAGAAGAATGTTTCTGTCAACTTAACTTACCAGCATGGTGGCATTCCTATTGCACAGGAAATACCCCTGCTGTCACAGTAGTCTGTGTCTACACTATGGAGTGGCATAGCTATGGCATTGTAGTGCCTACAGTGTAGACATGGCCCTAGTATTGCAAATTGTGGGGACAGCAACGACCCCTCGTGAGAAGAGAATGTTGCAGTGACCCAAATTCTCACTACAGACCTATGCACTTGGCCTAGATCTAACAACACACCTTCATAAGCTGTCACAGTATAAACTGGAAGGTCAACTACATCAAACAATCCTTTATTGTAGCCTTAATCGTTATCTTCCCCCACGTCCCTTGTGCAATGACTATCTTACCTTAAAGAATTTCCTTGTAGTTTAAACCTCCTCCACCCTCACTTTTAGTAAAAATTATTAAACATAGGTGAGTCTCACCCAAGCCAACTCTTCAGGCTTGTGTACATGGTGCAGTAATGCGCACCAACTGGCCTGTGTAGACCCTCCTGGCACACACTAGGGAACTTTTAGAGTGTGCCAGCAGTAGCCAGTTAGTTCACAACACATCCATGTGCATAAGAATTTGCTCCATGTAGACAAGCCCTTAAAGATGAGAATTCTTAGCACTTCTCCACCCAAGTTCTTTTTCCAGAAAAACATCCTGAGCAGTAGCCTTACTACAAGGGTAACAGATGGAAATACGCCTCAGAAAACTTTCTGAATGTTTTTATGGGGAAGCTATTCATCCATTTCCAAAAGGTCACATGTAAATGTGACTCCAACAGTGAGAATTTAGCTGCAGGCTGCTGTTTAAATGCATCAGAAAGCAAAAAACCCCACAAGAGTTCATAGCTGCATACAGTCACCCAGTTTGGTTACTGTAACAGCTTGAGCTCTTATGCATATGACCATTGCTGTACTGATAACAGAAATGGTTTGTGCTTTAGTGAGAGAAGCTGTAGCAAGTTTTTTTTTCTTTTAAATATACAGCAAATATACTTTTCTCCAAACCTGAAAGTAGTGGAACTGGAATCCTCGGTTTTTTATTTTTTGGTAGTAATAGGACACTCCAGCAACAGCTAATAGCAGCAGCACTACGACAACAGCTGATGTTACCCCAATGGTCACAGGATGAGATGATTTCATAGCATTAGTAACCTGGAAGAGACACACTAAGTTGTTTTAGTTCTTTGTTAAAATACATAATGAACTGTCTTAAAGACAACTGGTGTGTTAAAAAGTGTTAACTAAACTTTTTCACACCTGTGAAATAGAGGGCTGGCTACCTGGAACATTTATGCAGTTTGTTTGCCCTGTGTGCTGCACTCATTCCTGATCTGATCTCATCTTACACACACAGAGCTCAGATTGGACGTGAAACTATGTAGTAGAATAAACCACTTCGTCCACTATCCTACTACTGCCCAGAAGTTTCAAAAGAAACTATAATACATACATTGATGCATCTCATCATTACTATACTGGTTACCTTACATTCCGTTTTGCTCTGTTGTGATGTAAAATTGTCTCCTCCCTTTGCAGATTTGGGACATGCCTTTACTCAGCACTATTAAATTTTCAAGGCACATAGCAATAGGCCGAATGAGAGGAAACTAGCTCTCGTTGTTGTTGGCTGGTGGACAAAGAGTGCATTTTTCAGACTGGTGCTATCTGTTGGATTTTAACAGCATGGGCCTAAGTTTTTGTACTGGTGCCACTTGTTTGCTTCATGCTGTTCTCAATGTTTTATAGTCCAGTCATAGCAATGGCTACGCAAATACATCTAAAAATGTACAAGTCCCACACTATGTCATGTCTTTGAACTGGCCATTAGTTACAGGTTTCAGAGTAGCAGCCGTGTTAGTCTGTATCCGCAAAAAGAACAGGAGTACTTGTGGCACCTTAGAGACTAACAAATTTATTAGAGCATAAGCTTTCGTGGGCTACAACCCACTTCTTCGGATGCATATGCATATGCATCTGAAGAAGTGGGTTGTAGCCCACGAAAGCTTATGCTCTAATAAATTTGTTAGTCTCTAAGGTGCCACAAGTACTCCTGTTCTTCTTTTGGCCATTAGTTGGTCCTCCTGCCCCTCAAAACAGCAGGCAGAAGGTGAGGAGGGCTGCTCTGCCAGGGAGTTGGAGGTACGCCTACACCAGGTAGGCAGATAGGATGCCTGTTCCAGCAATGATCAAGGAGAAGAGGAGGGATCAGTAGGAGCAGAGGACAGACCTTTGCCGGGAAGTGTAACACTCAGGTATAGTTCTGTGCAGGGAGGAGAGAGTAGTTGGTAACTAACATACATGATCTGAGGTCAGAAGAACTCTCTGATGTGTATGTATATCCCATTATACATAGCAACTACTACAGGATAACTAAAGGGTAACTGGCTCAGTATGCAGAGCCATTCACACTAAATTCATCCCTGTGTTGTATATCAATACAGTAGGTATAGCTTAATACCTAGTAGCCTCCACCCAAAGATCTCAAAGTACTTTAATTTAGGTTCAACCCACTTGTGCTGTAGCAAAGTATTATCCCCATTTTACCAGTGAGGATACTGAGGCACAGCAAGTTTATGCTACTTGCACATGCCTCAGCTGTAGCCTTGTGCCCAAATGACCAAATAATTCTTGGCTTGCTTTACTTGGATTTCCTGCCACGTTATGCCGTACAGAATGCATTAGTATTGGCTATATGAGGACACACACTAACACAAAGGTCCGTTCATAAAATTCCACGTTAGCATCTTCTAAGGCAAGCACCCTACCTTTAAGGGGGCACTTTGCCTTTACTGAGCTATCTCCCTGCTCTCCACATCACAACTACCCCAAAGAGTAGGAGTCCAAGCTTGTGTCCCCCCACTCTGGTTCTTCACTGCAGCAGGCCAGAGTATGGCCAGGCTGGACTCTATTTAATGACACACACCGCGGTACAGTGGTTCCTTGGTGAGCACATTGAATGGGACTTGTTCTGCTCTGACGCAGAGTAACTGAACCCAACATGAATTCTTAAATCCACCATTTAAACTCTCAATGGAATTGAACAAGCAACTTGCCTGAGCCAGATGCACAGGCTGCTGAGGCATCCTAAGTGGCCCCTCGATGGCATGAATGATTCCATTGAAGGTCAGAATGTCCCACTCTACGATCAGGGTATTATTAACCAGTTTGGAACCCTGTCACAAGAAGAAACAATATTAAGAGACTCAATGTGAATATGTTTTAGAAAAACGCTACCCATTACCTAGACGCAAGAGAAGCTGGCTGAGTACTGAACTGGCCCAACATACTTACAGGGGGCTGCGTGCTATTCAGCAGGGGAGCGTCTGCAATGAGAAGGTTGTAACCGGAGCAGGAAGGTATAACGGTACCGTGGGTGAGATTGAAGCTCAAGAGGAGAACATCACTCAGGGAGACGTGGAGCTTCACTTCCTCCCATGTTAATGTCTGAGAAAACAAAGCATAGATGTGAGGGTGAGACAGAGTCAAAAGCAGGGGGAAAATAAGTCAGGCATTTTCTGCTCTTTCAACATTTTAGTTGTATGCTGTCCAATGAGTCAATGGAGAAAGACTTCTTGGAGTGCAGTGTAGACAAGGTGCCTGACTAGTTCTTGCATTCCAAGCAAGAGAGCCAGAACAATCCCACTTCAGCCATAAAACCCACTCAGTCATTCTGGAGCATGTTTCCCTAATCCTCCAAGCAAGCAACAGCACCGTATTCAAACGGTTATAGATTGTGTGTGGCCAGTGATGAGAGAAACCCGTATTCTCTCCAGCTTTCTCACCATATTGACCCCAAAGCCAGAATTCAAGGGTACAAAGAGAGTTTTATATGCGGTGTCATTGGAGAGGAAGTTGAGGAACTCAAGTCCATCTTGCGTGGCGTTGGTGTAATCCAGTAACATCTGGGAGAGAGAGAGAGAGAGAGAGAGAATCTTAAGTGCCAGCCTGAAGCTGTGGGTTTGTCAGAACATTCTGGCCAGCAGAACCCAGGAGATGTCACATGAATTCTCCCCACCTTTGCTAGAATAGCAGAGAAGTTAACTGGCAATGAGAGGAAACAGGTTGACTCTCGCACTATGCATGGCACTTCAGAGAGCACAAACTCTTGCTTTCCATTTCAATGATTTTCCTTTCCAAACCTTTGGGATCTGGGGATTCCCTATTAGTCACTACTTTGCTTTACTGACAGTTTGCAGAGGAGCATGCCCCTTCCCGCTTCCCTGGCTAGAGGGAATGTGGCACCAGCACTTACGGAATAGAAGGTTGAAAAGTTGGAGTGTTCAGCCAGCACAGCCAGGAGATTTCCACTGCAGGAGTAGCCATCTCCAATGAACCCATCTCTACAATTACACCTCACATCTGCAAAGGGGAGAAAGATGTGAGAGGAACAGGATTGGGTGTGAGCTCTTCAGACAAATACACTGAACTGTTGCTTAGGATTTCTGTCCATGCAGAAGGCAGCTGTGGTCCCGTGGATTGAGCTCTGGACTAGGAGTCAAAAAAACTGGCTTCTCTTCACCACTGCGTAACCTTGGGCAGCTCACTTAACCTCCCCCTGCCTTAGATTCTCCATCTGTAACAGGGAGGCTCAAAACACTTACCTGCCTTTGTAAGGCATTTTGAGATGTCTGGTGCTTTATGTTATTAAATAAGTGTTCAGGGCATAAACCAATGTAGTGGAAACCGGAAAGTGTAGAGTTTAGAGAGAGACCGTGTATTGCAGATGTGTTGGGTAGGTTTTCCCCCTTGACACTGTGGTGTGTGCATAATCAAGAAGAGCATAAATTCTTGACATAACACATGCCTTTGAGATGCAAACTTGTGCAATCACATTCCCTGCTGCAGATTCCAACGGAGCCAATACCTTTAGCTCTGTAGCAGAAAGCATCCCACCTCTCAGTCAGGTTTTTTCGGGAGCCATAATCCACAATGCCAACGTGCTTGGAGCCACAGCTGGCGGTCGGGTACACAGTCGGGTAGCCTGCGGTGCCATTATTGAGCCAACCAACTAAGCACAGATGGAAACCCATCTGCAATAGGAAAAGAAGTTGCCCAGTGAGAGACAGGATTGTATGAGCCATGAATCAGTTTCTATAATGGCACTGATTCACTTTAGTATGCTCTACTGAAAGCCCTATATCAAGGAGATACTCCTGCCCTTGTAATTCATACACTGCTCTCCACTGCCCAGCCTGGAAGGACATCATTTTACTTACGCAAACAGAAACTTGATGCTTCATTGGCATGACGCATCATCTTTTACTGGGCAACAGAGAGACAACAGAAGTTGGTCCAATAAAAGTTATTACCTCCCCCACCTTGTCTCTCTAATGTCCTGGGACCTACACGGCTACAACAACACTGCGTTCGGTTCATTTGCCTGGCATTTATCCACCCCATCAAAGCACATCATCAGCCCCGCTGCTCTGGGGCACGGTGGCTCATACACAGCTTCAGCGCGTTCCCATCACAGAAAAAGACGCGCAAGGCACCTGGCACTTTGAAGGGGAAACGGCCATGACAAAGGGCATGTGACTGGTGTACCTGGCTGCTGTAATGGACACAGAACCCCTGTATAAAAAAGCACTTGCCCTGGGTTGCTTCCCACGTTGCTGCTAAAGCCAGGATTCCAACCCTAAGGAGAGGTGCCAAAATGAGGTGGATCACTGGGCCCATCACCAAACTGGCGCTTTCAGACCCATTGAGGTACAAGAGCAGACTCAGCTGTGACTCTGCTTTTACCTGCTGAGCTGCCGAGAGCTGCTGGAGAGTGGCCAAAGCAGCATCTTCGGCCATGCAGGCAGCCTCAGCCTCCCCGTAGGTGAAGGTGTACTTCCCTCTTGGTGACTGGAGGTGGAACACGCCAATGGTTTTGTCTGGAAAACAACGGTGCCAATGCACGTCACTTCACTGGGAGATCTCCAGAAACACAGGCTCAGGGCCTGACCGGGAGAGAGCCCTGTGATCTTGCATCCGAAAATAATCACAGGCACAATTTTAGGGCCATTCAATAATTCCTGCAAATCAGCAAGGCTGCATCTGAAGATCCAACATAATATATATTTATATAGTGCCTTTCACCTAGATCCTAAATACTTATCTACACAAGTGTGTGTGTTTCTCACTCTCACACCTAGAGAGCAAGGGCCAGATTCAGCAGCTGCTGGACACCACATTGCAATGCCAAGCAGCCAGTGTACACCACTGAGTCTGACTTTGCAGACCTAATCTACTTCTGACTTTTTAAAAGGATATATACACATAGCAGCAGGGTTATTTATCATTAAAATGCAGCCACTTCTGGGGGGGGGGGGGGAGGAGGAGGAGGATGGAAGCCATTCTGCACCAGTGCTCCCTAACTCCATACTGGTTATTGACTCAACCTAAACTCAGAGGGACCAGCACCACCTACTGAACCAACACCACCACTTCCTGCTGCATGAGGGCTTTTCTTAGAGTCCCCTCCAAGCAGCCTGACCTTGTTTAACTTGTGAGATTTTACACATTAACAAGTGACAGAGGCAAGAGATTGGGAGTTTTATGGGACCCTTGAGCCCCCACTGGGTCTGAGGTAGAAATCTCAGAGGAGGAAACAGGCTTTATGTCTGATAGAGCCTGGGGCCGGAAAACAGAGGCTACCCATCTCCTCTGTGCGGGGTGGTCTGAAATAAGCGGTGACGGAACAGCCTCTGCCTCCCCAACTCCTGTTCTCTGAAGAGGAAAGTGGTGGCAATAAGGACTCATACCATGAAAGTGCAGATCAGTGCAAATGGCCTCGGGGTGGCAGTGCCCGTTCTCTTCCAGGCAGCGGTTGGTGGGTGGTACAGCTTCCTCCAGGCACTGGATTCCATTGCCAACATAACCCGCTTTGCACTCACACTTCCGAGCATTCTGCAACACAAAGGAATCCACGGGGCACTAGGGAGACCAGTCCCAGCGCTCGGGCACCCCGTGATCTGCTGAGGCCTGGCTGGTTCTAGCAATGGGGTTGCTGACCATACTGAAATTTCTGAGCTGGGTTTGACCGTAACAGGACAACCTCCTTTCTTGCAAACCCAGGCTGAGCTCCTCCCTGGGCCTGGGAAGTGACATGACCTGGCGGTGCCACCTGAGGCCATAATTGCAATGTCACCAGGTGACCCATGGAATATGCTCCAAATGTGGTGGCCTTACTCCAGAGAGGGGATGGGCTCAATCACTGCAGGGGACAAATCCTATGTCCAGTCAAACTTACAGGGAAAAATCATGCCCCTCCCCCACACCCAGGACTGCAAAGCAGCTCCGGGGCTGCCACTCCTGCCACAGAACTGGTGTCACTCCCACAGCCCTTGCCCCCCAACCTCTTGTTAGGGGAGGGAGACAGCAAGCAGAATTGTGGAGCACTGCCCTGTACGGAGCAGAGCTCTATGGCACAGCTGTGACACACACCCCCTCCCGCCTTCACAGGCTCTTCCAGTCCTGCCTCCCGCTGCAGCAGAACAGCCACCAGCCCCTCTGCAAAAGAGCTGGTGCCACTGCAGAGGAGGGGGCAGCTTTTGCCCTGTCCCACAGGCGGTCCCTCTCCCCCCATTTTTTTTTCCCGTTAGGGCCCCCCCCCCCCCACTCTAGGGGACAGGGTTCACTTTAAGCAGAGAACACCCCGGGCTGTAGGAGAAGGAACGCTAGCGCCTAAAAGCTAGCAGCAAGTCAGGCTTCCCCAACCTTCGGCGTATGGCACATGGTGACAAGAGAGCCCTGGGGAGTCAGGAGGGTTGAATGGCTGGGGAAGCACTGACTAGAAAGCTATTGCTCATGGCTCTTGCCTTGTAGACTAGTTGCTGCCCTTGCACCTGTGCGGTGGTGCCAGTGTTCCTCGTCCATCTCAATGCTGTTCCTACAACACGGGCAGGGTAGCCAAATGCCTTTCGCGTTCACAACATACTTACTGGCCCAGTGCTGATGCACAAGGCGTGCTCGCTGCAGTCTCCATTCCTGCCATCCGCACACCTGTCTATGGGGCTGCAGACGTAGCCATCTCCCTGGTAATCCAGTAGGCAGGTACAGGAGAGCTGAACACCCACCTGAGTGCAGTTGGCATGCTCACTGCACCCTCCATTGTCATCCCGGCACTGGTCAATCACTAAGGCAAGAAAGACAGTTCAGCCTTTTAACTCAGCGGGCTTTACAAGGGCCTGATCCTCCAGCCCTTGTTCGCGGGACAGTCCCCGGTGTGACTTCGGGAGGGTCCTGCATGGATCGATCTTTTCACAAATACCTTTTTGGTCTTTCCATACCACATTTAAATATTAGCAAACTAATGGCAGTGGGTGCAATGAGAGAGTAGCTGTATACTGCAGCGTGCCTGGCAGGAATAAGAATATTGCACTATAATGGATACAGGGGCTGGTATTTATTAATGGCATTCCCTGTAGATTAAAATAGAAACAGATTGTGTATATTAAGGCTGAGATGGAATTAGGCATCCAAATCCCTTAGGCAGATTTGAAAATCTCAAGCCTAAATACTGTTTGGTTGATAATGTCCTGCACTGTCCCATTTAAATACAAAGCACCTGCATCATTCCACAAAGGTCTAGATGATTAGAGGAGTGTGTGTTATTTTCCCCATCTTTCCTTTGTCTGATACCACCTTCATTTGTCTTCATTCTCCAAACTACCCACATCTCCACATTTGTCCGAACACTAGAGATTGCCCAGCTCAGGCCCAGGCCATATGCTCCAACTGTACCTGTGCAAGTTCTTCCATCTCCTTCATAATGTAAGTTGCATTCACAGATATTATCAGCTCGGCAGGAGGCATTGGGGTGGCAAGCTGGGGAACACACCGGTGTTGCAGCTAGACACAGAACAAGCCATGCAAATCAGTAGGTTGCACTCTCCATGCAGACACATCTCCAAGTCCTGCTGCAGTATATGCTCCACCCTCCCACTCCAGGCTCGGCACAGCTCTGCTCCTGCATCTCCCGCCGCTCCCTACCTCAAGCTGGGGCTGGTCTCCATGCCTAGTTCCTCCCTCCTCCCACTGTGACTTTCATACTCTTTGGCCTGCTGATCCCTTGGCCTGGAGCAATGTCCCTCTTTCCAGTCCACCTCACTCCGCCTGCTCGACCCCATTTACATCCCCTGGCTCCCCATCAGTGCCCTTCACACCCCAGGCTGCCTAAACCCTCCCTCTTGCTCAATTTAAATAAAAATGAGACCTCTCCGGCTCATTCACAACCTAACTTCCTGTATCTTTGTTCCAACCCTAGTTACCCATCCCCTCCGACGTCGTTATGGGCCAGCCCAGGTCTCCAGTAGAGACCAGCGTTCTGTTTTAAAAAGCCAACTTTTCCAAAGTATTTTTGAAACCATTTGCCTGCTCAGACCATCTTGGACAGGATCTCAGGGCAGGCCTCAGGAGGCACATTTGGGTTCTTTAGATCAAGGCGTTCCCAAGATACAAGAAAAAATATTCCTCTTCTCTGACGCAGATTGGAGCAGGATCAAGTCTGCCTTAGTCTCTGCAGAGTTAGGGCTCTTTACAGTATAATAATTCAGAGCCTGATTTTGAGACGTGCAGAGCCCCCACAACTCCCATGGGCTTCATTGTGAATTGATGGTGCTCAGCACCCAGCAGGATCAGGCCTTGAATTCCCACCCAGCACTGAACAATCACACTTTGGTGATTACCTGCCCCATTTCAGAGCTCTTCATGGGAACATTAGAAGGAGCAAAGATGCTCCAAAGGGAAAGGTTGTTCCAATGGCAGCTCAGTGCTGTTCTCACTATAGCAGTGTATGGCAGGGCTTGTTTGGCTAAGGTTGCAATACGTTCTGGTGCACCAGGTTCTGCTCCTTAATACCCCCAGATCTACACCATGAATTCCCTGCCCCTCTCTCCACATGGTGCCTCCCACTATGTCCAATTCTGCCTGCTGCTATCGTCGACTGTCAGCACGTCCATGGGCCTTTGCTAGGTGTGCTGGGCCAAATTTTCAAACTCAGACGGGGGGCGAGGGGGTGTCCAAACACAGAAACATGTGAGCAATTGCAGCTGCCTTCTCACACGCCTGGAGTGCTGTCCAGAATCTCTTGGTACATCTGCGCTACAGCTGGACTCCCAGCTCGGGTAGACATTCACACACTAGCTTGGATTGAACTAGCACCTAAAAGTAGCAGTGTGGCCCTGTTGGCATAGGCGGTGGCTTGGGCTAGCAGCCCTAGTCTGTTCCCAAGAGGTCGAGCAGGATTGGGCATGGGCAGTCAGCCCGAGCTGCCACTCACACCAGAGGCCACGCAGCTATCTTCAGGCACTAGCTCAAGTCGAGCTAGTGTAACCCATGCCTACGTGGTGTGGTGCTCTGTCTCCCTCTAGTGGCACCTAGACTCTCTACAGATTGAGGAGTCCTCTACAAGCTTGGCTAACAGCCATGTGGCTTTTGCTCATGTAGTTGAGACTCATTCATGAAGCTTCAGAGATCCCAGGTTCTATCCCGCCTGCTGACAACCGGGGTCTATAGGCATTATACTAGCAGAGGTACATCTACCCAAGCTGGGGATCCCACCTCCCAGGTACTGTGTCCAGACTCCACACTCGCCTCATTCAGATCTCTCCTACAAACTCACTTCCACAGCATCAGCTACAAAAAATAGTGCTTGTATTCCAACCCAGTCACAAAACCTCACCCCAGCTGAGCCACTAGAGCAGAGCTGCATTGCAGCAACGTGTCTGGATGCTGTAAAAATAAGATAGCAACAGATGGGCTCATGCGTCCAGAACAAACCTAACAGGACAGAGAGAACTTTGATACGGATGAAATAAAAGACAACATGTGACTGATGCTACAGGTGCCCATTCACAGAACCACCTCCCTGTGAAAAGGAACGATACTTGGGGGTTTCACCTGTAGACTCAAGTGTACGTTACCTAGTTTGGTTTCACAACGCTCTCCTGTCCATTCCTCAGTGCAAAAACAGATTCCATCCCCGTGCAGTCCTTCATTACACATCCCATTCTCTGTGCACTTACACTCTGCAAAGCGACAGACAGGAAGACAAGAACACACCTGTAAGTTGATCCACCTTGAGAAGAGAAATGTAGCACTGGAAGGGGGATTTTGGCATATGGCTACATGAGGGCTCTGTGTAGGCCTGGACTTTTAGAATTGTGCGTGCAGAATTTTGCACAGGCGATTACCACAAGTCTGTGCAATTGTAAAACTGCAGCCAGGAACTCCCTCTGCTTGTGCTGGTGTCCATGGCCTCTCCCCCAACATCCATCTGTGCTAGGTCCAAGTGACTAGTGATGGACCAACCAAACTTTGCTTAACCTCTCCTGGAGGGCTCCCTTCCCCTCTCTGCTCTGTAGCCCTCTGGCAAATGCCCTTAGCTTCCTTTTTCCTCCCCTTGGCGGCTTGTGTCACTTACTCAAAATCCCCAGGTCAGTGAATCCCTTTGAAACTTTCTCCCCTGCTTGTGAGTCCCACATACTGAATGCCTAACCTAGGGAAGGTGTCTAGGTTTCATGCTTCTTAACCTGGTCTTGTCTTCCTCTTGGCCTGACACAGCACATCAGGATATGTCACGATGCAACAGCGTGATATAGCACTGACCCCGAAAGAGACTGCAGGGGGCCCCAATGCCTCACAAGCCCATCCAATTCAGGACACATGGCAGCTCTAATTCGGAGCCTGTCTGATTAGAGGCCCAGTCACACCTCAAAGCACATGCTTAACTCTCACTGACATGGATGGAGCTGCTTAACTGCACCAAGTGGGGAAGAGAGAGCGTCTTACACCTAAAGGCCTCAGCATCAGTGAATTATAATATTGAAGCAAGTGTACTGGGAAATACCCAACTCAGCCTGGCCTTGAACTGCCTCATGTACACGTCACAGCCCAGCCTCTTACACCTCAGGAAAAATGGCAGCCAATGTTATTCAACTGGCTTGATGACAGAGTCCTGCGGAGAAGGATTAAGAAAGGGTGCAGCTTCCCCTCCACAGTAGCTATAATCTGATGGTATGTCTGATGTTAAAATTGACAGCACACTATGAGCCCAGAGTTTCTGTGGGGTTTTCCTGACCCCTTCAATATTCCACTTGAAGCACAGTGCATTACAGACCAAACAGTCATCATTGCTATCCAAACTGCTCCTCTAACCCCAGGTCTGTCAAATGATCTAACCCCAAGTCTATCATCCCCAGTCAGGTCAAAGGAACTAATCCCATCCTCAGCAATCTGGTCAGAGTATTGCACGGACCAATACGATGCGCACACACATCACTGTCATTTATGGTTATCTGTTTATGTGTCTGTACCTTGGCAGCCCGGTCCGTATCTGCCTGGCGCGCACAGTTCACAAGCCGTCCCAATGAAAGCCTCGGTGCAGTTGCATCGTCCTGACCCATTGATCCTATCATCACAAGTACCACGGTTACTGCAGGGAGCCTCCAGCCCTCCTGGGCAGACTGAAAACACAGAGCCTCGATAAGTTACCCAAACCGGAGACCAGGCGAGAAAAGGTTCCTGCTTTTCCTGGAGGCGGGGAAAACTACTCATTAACCAAGTTTTTATTGGTAAAGAGAGTGAATTTGGTGGGTTTACTGGATAGAGCTAGCGTTCCCAGTCTACACCCCAGACTCACCATCACTGCTTTGATGTCCCAGCATCCACTGGGCCTCACCTCACCCTACCCTTGGGATGGATTCCTCAGGGGTTGCCTCAGGTGCTCCTACCAAGGTCCTGGTGAGGTGCATGGAAGGGATGTTCCCACAGACACTAATGCCCGGCGAAATGTCTATGGGAATAACCCCTCGCCATGACTTTCATACAAAAATGATATCAGATCTCGTTTCGCTACTGCATGTCTCCTGACACTCCTAACTTGCTTTATATAAAGAAAAGGAACCGGCTGCAGCAGCACTATTGGTTGGGGTAACACAGGAAGACAGCACTGCATTGTCACCATAAGATTATCTTTGCAACGTAAGGGCTAGAAAGAAAAAACTGCACACCCAGAAATATCATGACAAAAATGTGACAGCCACCAGCCTTCATGGTGACCCTTCAAAGGAGCTTCTATGGGTAGGCACCACCATCTGGCTAAGAGAGGACACCTTATTGTGACAAGAGAAAAGAATTCCTTTGTGCCGGGGTGGGCGCAGCGGTGCAGATTTCTCACCATGACAGTCTCTTCCATAGTGGTTTGCACAGCACTGAGGTACCCAGCTGGTGGAGAAACAGACCCTCTTGCACCCTTTTGTCAGGGACCTCCGAAGAGAATGCCAGCGATTGCCGTTATCAAACATTGACGGGTACCAATGAGGTCTTGATAACAGATAGTTGCGATGTGAAAAATAAGAGAATCTGGAAAATGGATTTTCGTAATAAAAGCAAGGCTGGGTTTTGCCCTGTGGGGAAAATGACAACAATGGGTCAAAACCGTCAACATCCTGAGTTTTGTCCCAACTAGCTACTTCCCCACCCTTTAACTAAAGGGAGAAACTTCTCCAAGGACATTAGCAAAATTGTTACAATACGACTAAAAACCAACTCACATACTGGAGAGAGGCGCTACCCATATTCCTTTTTCTGTATAATCATCTTACAAATGGTGGGAAGGGATGAAGGACAGAGAAGATGGGGGGCAGGTGGAGGTGGAAATCCGTGTTTGCAGACTATCGGGCAGGCGGTGATACATGACAACGCAGAAAATGAATTTGTCTTGGAACAATCAATGGTCAAGCTGATACAGCACAACCACAGGCACTGAGTGGGCAGGTGTCAGGCATAGGTAGCTGTTCCCAGATCTGCCAGTGCACCTCATTCCAGCCTGGATGCAAATCCCTGCCATTCTGGACCCGGGACACCACACGGCTCTGCCAACCTAATCCCAGGGACCCTCAATCCTGACCTGCAGCAGAGCTAGTCCAGTTTTCTGCCACCCTTGACTGAGAACTACGTAAAACTGCATGCTGATGGAACATAACTAGGTACCAGAATGAAAAGAGTGAAGTATTGAGGGCTTTGTTTTGCCTTGTACACTTATACCCACGTCAGATTGTGAACCCAGAAGTGAAAGACTGGTGTTGTCACTCACTTCTCCACCAAGGCACCATGTAGCCCTCTGCCCCAAACTTTGGGGGTCATTTTTGCAGCCACATTTGCTGTTTCATGCGCCTGAGTTACTGGGTAGCTGAAAAACTAAGAGGCAACCAATCCCGGAGGATGGCGTGTGCGCCATGCTCTGAATACAGGGTTGCATTATCATCATGTGCAGCGCGACCTAGAGTTCTGCAGCTGCTGGGGCTGAACTTGAATGGTTCAAAGCCTACAGTGTAAACAAGAAGTGAGGGACACTAGCCAAGAACAGATAGCATGGCTGTGCTTGATTTAGGTGTCAATCCTGTAAATGACTCCACACTGGCAGACCTGTGGAGCCCATGCAGAGTCACATGGGGCTCAGGGATCCCAACCCCGGTGGTTATTTATTTGAATGCTGTTCAAGTACTGTAATGAGCCATAGACAGTAATTTACAAGCAGTGACTGACTCAGTAAGTTTATAGAGCTGCACACTTTACCCGTTGAACTGATCCAGCGGGACAGGAAGGCTCGAAACCACAAACACCACAGCTCTCAACTGAACCCTGAGCGAGGAGGAGAAAAAACACACACATCTCACTCTCTCTGTCCATTACAGACCTGCTTGCAACACGAGGTGGTGAGCCCACCCTGCCCAACATCCAAGCCTGTTAATAATCCTGATTTGCTTTCACAGGCTGCAGCGCATTGTAGCACTACACAGACTGCACATCTGAATGGGTGTTGGGCGCTTTATTATTTATAAGAGCCTAAGCACTCACCCTAAGCTCAACGGAGAGGAAATCATCACAGCGGGACCCCAGGTTCAGGGGCTCCAACAGCTGATCAATGCCATAGGCAATGCCCCCATCAAACTCCATGTGCCTCTGGACAATCTTGGCATTGCCATTGTCCACCAAGAGCTCCCCCTGCAAGGAAGGAAGAGAACGATTCGCTCAGATCTAAAGCATCTGCCAGGTCTTATTATAAGCAGTGCAGAGAGGCTGAAATGCAGCTCCCAGCTCGCTCAAAGCACAAGCACTCAGGGCTTTTTGTGGGGAACCAAGCCAGGTGCAATTCATTCCCTAATGTGGGCAGGCTGCCCCTCCGCAAGGTATTAAATCCCTGGAAGTGCTGATCCTCTGTGTTGGTCTATTTGGGCCCTGCCTGTGGTGCACAAGAGATGGACACATTGCCTGGCCACTCTACCCATTCCCATGGTGCCTGTGCAAATCCACCCTGGGGCATAAGTTTGGAGAGCCTCACACAGATCTGTATGGAATTCATCCTCAACGATTAAATCCCACATTCCATGCACATGCTCTGTCCGGAGTATTTGGGATGGGGCGGGGGGAGAGAAGCAGGCATAAAATTTCAATTGCTAAGTAAAAAAACAAACAAACACCACTTTCTCAGACCTAGAGCACATGTAATGTATTAGGGTCCAATCGACCTCCCGAAGTAAGCAACCGAAAGAATCCCACTGGCCTGCAGGACTTTAAACAAGAACTTTTTTTTTCTTGCACTTACAGTTGTTCCTCAGATGGGAGATTCTGTGCATCTACCGCAATTAAACGCCCTGTGTGAGAGTATGATTGCACCCATTTTGAGTAATGGGAAGCAGACACAGAGTGTGGTTAAGAGATCTGATCGTGGCTACACACAGCAAGTCGGCGGCAGAGCCAAGATTAAGAGGAAGTAAAAAAATGTATTTTATTTTCTACAAAAAATATTAATTGAAAATATTCATAGATTTTTGGGAGGTTTCAGCTGTCAAAAAACAACCATCAATTTTTCTATACAAACTTGAAAAAAAATGGATGAAAATGGATATTTTCTTGCAAAATTTCCATTTTGACAAAAACACATTTTTGGTTGAGAAAAAAATGTTGACAATTTTTTTGACTGGAGCTAATTAAGAGCCAGAATCGTTGGCTCCCAGTTCCACTTGTCTAATTATTACGCCCCTTGCCTTTGAGAAACAATGTGTCGATAAATGCTTCCCATAAGCCCAGAAGAGGCGAAACCCAGCAGTGAAACTTTTACAAGAGCTGGAAAAACTTACTCATCAGAAACCAAGATCCCACAGATTCATAGAATTTAAGGCCAGAAAAGATCATTCTATCATCTATTCTGACCTCGTGTACACAGAGACTAGATCGCCTGTCGCTGACTAAATCACGCCTTCCAGAAAGCATCCAGTATTGATCTGGGGACATCAGGGGATGGAGAATTCATCATTCCCCTTGTGAGTTTGTTGCAGTGATTAATTATCCTCACTATTACAAAACTGTGCCTTATATCTAATTTAAATAGATCTGGCTTCAGTGTCCAGCCACTGGTTCTTGTTATGCCTTTCCCTAACAAGATTAAAAGCTCTTTAGTGCTCATATTTTTCTCCCCATGGAGACAGTTATACACTGTAATTAAGTCACCTCTATGACTTCTTGTGCATAAACTAAACAGATTGAGTTCTTTAGGTCTCCCAGTGCAAGGCATTTTCTTCAGCCCTTGGATCATTTTTGTTGCTCTTCTCTGCACCTTCTCTAATTTTTCAACATTCTTTACAAAATATGGACACCAGAACTGGATGCAGTAGGCCAGCATCAGTCTTGCCAATGCCAAATACAGAGAAAAAAAGTCATCTCCCTATTCCAGTTTGCTACTCTCCTGTTTATACATCCAAGTATGCCACAGCATCACACTGGGGGCTCATGTTGAGTTGTTTGTCCGCTATGAACCCCCAACCCTTTTCAGAGTCACTGCTTTCCAGGATACAGTCTGCCATTCTATAGGTATGGCCTGCATTCCTTAGTCCTAGATTTATGACCTTACATTTGGCTGTATTAAAATGCATTTTATTTAAATGGGCCCAAGCTTACTAAGTGATCCAATTCACTCTGTATATGACTGTGTCATCAGCATTATTTACCACCTCACCAATCGTGTCATCTGCACATGTTATCAGCAGTGATACTTCACTCATGAAAACGTTCAGTAGCATTAGGCCTAGTTCTGATCCTTGTTGAACTCTACTAGAAAGACCCCAATTTGATGATTCCCCATTGAGCTGCCCCTGAGCCAGGTGCACTGGCTGCTGCAGAAGTCACGGAGGTCATGGAAAGTCACTGAATCCATGACCTCTGAGACAAACTCGCAGTCTAATTAATGGGGTCATCCTGCTTGCTCTTTTGAATATTAGCAAAATATTAGCATCCTTCCAATCTTCTGTAATTTCTTTGGTATTCCAAGATTCATTAAAAATTAACATCAATGGGCCAGAGATCTCCACAGTCAACTCTTTTAGGATTCTTAGGTGCAAGTTATCCCAGCCTTCTGATTTAAAAATGTTTATCACTAGTAGATGTTGTTTAACATCCTCCTTAGATCCTAACAGACTCAACAGTGCTTCATCCTCACATTATATGACTACTTTATTCTGCTTCTTTCCAAATACAAAAGAGAAATATTAATTGAACACTTTTTGCTTTTTCTGTGTCATTAACAATTTTACCCTCTTTATCGAGTAATCAGCCTATACTATTGTTAGGTTTTTTTTATTCCTAATATACTTAAACTCCTTCTTATTGTCCTTGGCTCTGCCAGCCATGGATTTTTCCTTGATATCTTTAGCTTCCCTTTTACAAATTTTCTATACTTCACAACTTCTAATTTATACTAATTGTTATCTAAGTCACCTTTTTTCCATTTGTTATATATTATTTTTTTATTTCTAACTGCTGCCTTCATTTCCCCACTAACCCAAGCTGCACTTTTAACCAAAATTGTCTTCTTTCTTGATTGAGCAATTGTGGCTTTTTGGCCCTCTCTTCTTAAAGCACTCCCTATTTTCATTTAAATTTTTCTGTCTAAATTTAGCTCACCATTACCTGTTCTGTATAAAACAGCATTAACTCTCCAAGGTTTTTGAAACATCTGCTTAATAAAAAATATCCCTCCTGCTATCCCTAGTACATTGCAGTTGCTTGAGCACACACACACATGCACTGTACACTTAGTCCCTACTCACCATTCAATTACAACCCACATGAATAACTGTGTGGGTCTTTGCTTCCCTCTAGTGGCTAAGTCAGGTAAAGAGGTTTATAAGTGTGTTACTCTCTACCAGTCAGAAGAACTGATCCTTTAGCTCAGAAAGTTGACACTCATGCTTTTAGATGAGGAGAACCCAAGTTCAATTCTTGCAGGTGACCCTTTCTGTAGGAGCAGTCACAACTCAACTGCTTCTATATATCATTTCCACAAAAATATAAAACCAAGACTCTGTTACTTACGACATTGCTCTTGCTGCAGCTGAATGAGATGGTGGATCCATGCATGGTCCTTACAGAAGCAATGTGTGGCAGGTTACCAGCTACAACCTGAAGACAGATATTAGTAACATGAGGGATGAGGGCAGGCAAACTAAAGATTTATATGTGTGTCAGAAAAGATTCCCCTTTGAAAACACAATTCCAGCCACTACCCTGAGCAGAGCTTTATGAAAACACAGGTGCATATGGATAGAATAATAATACCTAGCTCTTATACCTAATTGTCAACAGTAGATCTCAAATTACTTTACAATGGGGAAACTGAGGCACAGAGGTGAAGTCATTTGCCCAAGGTCACCAGCCCACTGGCAGAGCTGGGAATAGAATGCAGGGCCTCCGAGTCCCAGTCCAGTGCTCTAGCCACTAAGCAAACTGATTCCCTGCTGGATCTACTTAAATATTACTGGTTTGGATTTGGACCCTTCAGTGGTTAGTAAGTGGCTCACAAACCAACCCTCATTTCCTTCAGCTGTATTTGTTATCCTGAAGTATTTGGTCAAATAGCTCAGAGGAATAAATTTTCACACTACAGGCTGTTTGCAAACCTCACTTTGCCTATTTGTGTCATGACTGTTTATGACTTTGATGCCAAAGTCACACGGGATTTGTTTCTGCTACCTGGCTGGATGACACACATTTTTAAAAACAGGGGAACTTTTTGGGGGGGAGGAGAAAGGGAGGGTATGAATCCATGCAGATTTTAGGATTCACAGGCATTTTCCTGGCCAATGAAGAACAAGGTCACTCATTGTGATGAACTGAATTCGGCACCTTCTAAATGAAAATGTGTGTGAATACCCTAGTACGGGTCTCTCTTTCCTATAGAGGAGCCTGTGCTTCTTTTGAGATGTTGAGCCTATGCAGGCTCAGCTGCACTTAACTGGCTTACACCTGGTGGGACCTCTCGGAGCTGCTTTTGAGCTGGGAATTAACCCTTGTTATCCCAGGCCATTGGCTTGTTTGGCAAGAACTCCTCCTAGGGACTCCTCAGTGGGTTTCAGAGTCCCCTCCCAGGGGTGCCAAAATACCTGTGCCTCCCATCACACTGACACGGCAATCAATGATGCACTATCTAGACCATGATAAGTACTTGGCTGATTTAAAAAGAAATTCAGGTGGCTTGAGCCTTTTACCTTTGTGTCCCTAATCATGTGCATTTTGAGATAGGCTGCCAGCTTGTCCCTGTGGTCTTTACTGTACAACCACGTTTGCATCTTCTCAGGCAGGGCGTTAAATACAGCATCAGTAGGCCACAGCATGGTGAAGGGTCTGTGAGCAGAGTTGTTAACCAGAGACAGCAGTTCTGCTTCCTGTCCAGAGACACAAGACAACATGGAAACAACAAATACATGCTGTGTGTTCATGAAGGAGCCCATAGCCCAAAACTAGACAGTATTCCTAGAGAATTCAAACCATTTACCCTCAGTAGTTTGCTGTAGATTTTGTAGCCATATGCTTCTGCCACCTCAGTGATGCTTTGCTAGAAAAATAATAAAAATTAAACAAAACCATTACAAAACGTGAGAACTTGTTTCACTTACTAGAGTTCCTAATAAATGAGCAAATTCAGGCAATTCTCAGAGCCAAGAGTTTGCATTTGCTGACTCTGAGCAGTGCTATGACAGGCTGATTGAACAAGGCGGCTGTTAATTTCTGCCCTGGAGCAATGATTTAATATAGGTAAATAGCAGTGGGTCTGAGTAACTCATTCTACCCATTTGGGCAGACACGGGGACAGGTCAATATTAACTCCCATAATTCTAGATGAGAGATTCTCCTAGTTCTTAAGAGAATGTCTGCATTTCAAAAGTAATTGCCCGGGCATTACCTTACACAGGGTGCCATGTCTGAACATAATATGGCCCAGAACGCCATGGGTTACTAAAATGATACATAAAGAGTGCTCCCCCAGCATGATAGCAAATACTAAATGCAGATCCCTGAGTTAGCTGATGGACAAAGCTGACTGAATCATCCCTGGTGTAACTCCATTAACTTCAGTGGCATTACAGCAGGCATGACTTTGGCCCAATGTGTTAGAATTTGGTAACAAAGGGACTGCTCTGCCAACCAATGGCGACATGACTTTTTGACTGCTCCTCTCTGACATACCGTATGGAGAGCTGGATGTTTAAAACCAGCAATGTAGGACATTAAAGCCCAGTGAAGACCGTCCCAAGTATGCAAGAGAGGCTTTAGTTAACCTGCTTTGAGTCAGACAGTGTGATCTTTACCTAATGATGTAAAAGGCAATCTGGGCACACCTTTACCTGTCAGGTTTGTCCTATCACCGGCCTGCATGGATAGATCCTAGCTTCCTCACCCCCCACAACACACCTCCACATGCACCATGAGCACAGCTGGCTCCACAATGTAACCTCTTTATGCTTAAACCACCATATATGTGCTACTGATAAATGGAATTCCTAGAGTACAGTAACCTTGTGCCTAAGAAATATGTAGCAGTGTTACTCATTCGCTACACTACCATTCATTCTGGGGTTGGGGAAAACTCTCAGGGTGATGATCACTCATTAAAATGGTATTGTTTCACACATACCTGCGCTAAATGGGAAGAAATGTTCTGACTCTGCAAATCAGCTGGGATTAAAATCTTGTCAATGATATGGATCACCCCATTCTTGCCAACAATGTCACTGGTGATGATCGTTGCTTCCTCATTTAGATGCACACTATTCTGCGGAAGAAGGGACACAATACAGTGAATGCAGATTTCCAGTGAGATGTGACCTCCCCCTATAGACCACGCTATAGCTCATCTGCAGAATGCTTTGGGATCCTTCTAGATGAAAGGTGCTAGCTCACAGGTATTTTTAGTAAAAGTCATGGACAGGTCATGGGCAATAAACAAAAATTCACAGCCTGTGACCTGTCCATGACTTTTACTAAAAATACCTGTGATTAAATCTTGGGGGGGGGGGGAAGGGGCGCTGGGCAGGAGAACCAGGGGCCACCACTGCCCAGAGCCATGGACCGCGGCTACTCTAGCTGCCCCTGGACTGCTGCTGGGGGCCACCGGAGCAGCGGCTGGTGTAGCTGTCCCAGGGCCTACCTGAGCAGCTGGTTCCAGGGTTAGCCACACTGGCCCCTGTAGAAGTCACAGAGGTCATGGAAAGTCACGGAATCCGTGATAGACACGGAGCCCTAATCATGACGGACAACTACCTCTTTCACCACAATCCTTATTTTGTGTCCTGACAAAGATGTGATGGACTCATGCGTCTCCAGTTCGCTGGCCAGCAGTTTCCGACAACTCACTATGTGATAGCGAAGCAAATCTTTGATGAGGCTTTTGTTCGTCCATTCACTGAACTGAAAGGAGGAAATTGGAAATACGACAGACTATCATGTCAGGACATTTCTGGAAGTGATTAATTTAGCCAATGACTAAAATGACAAGGAATATTATGAGTTTTTTGCTCTACCAACCCTTAACCATCATTCCTTGCTGAAAGCCAAGTCCCGATCCAATACACGTAAAATGGATCACAGGTAGCTGAATTATGGGGTTATATTCCAAAGAGGCTCCAAGTGACTTCAGATGATGGGAGTGAGCGGAAAGTTCAAGTCACTGGCTCAAGGAGAAAAAGTAACTTTGGCCCCAAACTGTCAGCATCCAGGATTGGCCACATTCTGAACAGAGTGGGGGGGCCAAACCAAAACCCCAGGCTTACTTTGAGGAGATCCAGATCTGGGTTTTTCACAGGTCCCTTTCCCTGTAATGGACTAGAACCCCCAATGTCTGAACATCCCTGACCTTTGGGACCATTTGTTTCTGAACTTCGAGGCTTGTGGACAGGGCCTCATGTCCACCCCACTGCAGTGCAGCAGAATGCAAATTAAACAGAAACAAACCAAAACCAACCCAACAAAAAGAACCAATAAAGGGGTTTATTGAAAGAAATATGAAAACAAATACCATGGGATATTAAATTCCATTTATTTTCCTGTGCCCCAAAATTTTTGCAGGTCTGGAGATATTTGTATTAACAATGCAGAACTGCACAGTACCAGTTGTCAGGGGTTGTGGTGAAGCTGAAGGTGTGGCACCTGTGGACATTTTGATTGTCCTCGTTAGGTTTCAGAATTAACACTCTCTTGGAAACGAAAGGGGATGCAGTTCACCACCCTCAGAGCTATCGCTCCATGCTGTCTGCAGATTCAAGTAGACATCAGTGTCTCTGTTTATACACAACTCACGTTTTTAAAAGTTTTCTTGGTAACCACAAAAGCTAGAAAATTAATTAATTTTTCAATGAAAACTTACATTCTGGAACACAAAAATGAAGTGAGGGATGGATTCCTCTACCCCAAAATTGGGGTCATGTGTAGTTCTAAAGCTAGTGGTATTGTGATGCCAGAACAGGAGAGAATCCAGCCTGGCTGGCAAGATGGTTAGTGCACCTCCTAGTGGAGGGTTCTGTTATAGCAGAGGCCACATTACAAGCATGCTATTGGCTTGAATAGGAGCACAGACTGAGGAAGAACTCAATGAGCACCTCGGGATTTGAATACAGTTAAAAAGTTGGGGTGTTTTTGACCCCTTGAGTCAACTAAATAGAATCTAAGGAAACAGAAGTTTGTCTGAGAGGAAATCACAGCCTGACCACACCAAATAACTGACAAAACTAGGGAGTCAAAGAAGGGGACCGAAAGGAGAGGCTGCTTACCGTTGTACTGTTTTGTATTGAATCCGCATGTGGAACAAAGATGGTAAAAGGCCCCTCTCCACTTAACTCCTTGATTTTGAAGGCCTAAAGCACAGAGTGAGCACCAGGAACAAAAACAAAGCAAAACAGAAACCAAACACAATTCTCATTAGCTGGAGCTTTTCAGGAAAACACCTGGCAATTTTTATACTTCTAGACAATAATTACTGTTTGCCACCAACCAGTAACTGCTTAAAGAACTCGGATGCTGCTTCGCTTCTCAGGAGCTCCTAAAATAAATCAGAACAGCTAATGTTAATGGCGAGTCTCTCTATAAATCTCTTGGGGTTTGATGCAAAGAAAACCCTTCCCATCAGCTCGCTAAACTGACCTTGCCACTGACCTCCAGGGTGCTCTCCCTACCCCAGAGAGACTCAGGTCCTTTGACTACACTTGTTTTTCTAGTATTTCCCACCCATGCTACAGCCAGGGTTTTGATAAGGGTTAGACAACACAGTGGTTAAAATGCTGGTAGACAACCTGCACTGGGACCCACCTGCTGCTACCACCTATCCATGGTAGCAGGGGTGGGAAAGTTTACGGGAAAAGCCTAATGTGGACACCCCCTTCATAGGAGTTAACTCAGGGATTTTACCTGGCCCAGCATTTGGGCCATATCTTTTCTTGCAGAATTGCCCATGGAGCAGCCACACACATCCACTCTGCATTAGCCTGTTTGTGCCAGCAGCATGGATATCTCCAACTACAGCCAGCAAGTGACACAAAAGACTTAAGCAGGGCACATTGTCCCGTCATAACAACTATAATTAATACTAGGCGTTAACACGGCACACGTGTAAAGAGCTCTTCCCTCATAGATCTAATATAGGCACCGCTGTTGAAACGGAGAGGTTCAGTGACTTTCCCAAAGTCACACAATGAGTTGGGGCAGAGCTGGGAACAGAACCCAGGCCTCTCTGACATCCAGTCTGGTGACATGCTCCTTGATTGCATTGAGCCCCTACCCTTCGCACTAGTGATGCTCTCCCAGTTCCACCAGCCCAAAGAACCAGATGTCACTCCTGAAAAACACTTTATTTGTCCCCTGAACACATTGGTGCTGGAAGTCACCACCCATGGAACCCCCAAGTGCCACTTTCACAGGGACACTTTTCAGAGTGCAGCTGCATTTCATTGCTGTCTTCCTGGGCACGGTTCCTCTTGTTTCAGCTTTCTCCTGGTTAGTAGGGATGCCTGGCCAGGATTAAATGCATTTCTAACCTTTCTGGGTCTTTCATACATTTCCCAGTCCCTCAGCTGAATTTCCAAATGTTTCCAGGTCACAAGAGTTCAGTATCCTGCTTATTTCCTGGTGTGCTGCTTCAGAAGAGGAAGTAGTTCACCCAGACTAGTGCCCGTTCAAACACAATCCTAACTGAATGCACTTTACCTACCTGATACACACTGCCTCTGCAAGTGAACCCATCTCCAACTTGGCCCCAACCACAGGAGCAGTTTCGAGTCCCAGGTCCAGTGTACTTGCAGACACCAAATCGACTACAGCCTCCATTATTCTGGCAGGAAAAATAAGAGCATCCCAATTAGTCGCACAGCTAGTGGTCTGAAAGTTTATCTACCAGTTAGCAGTGGAACAACCACTTCTTCACGCCTGCTCCTGACTCAAGGTAACCTCTGACATTGTGTTTTGCCCCCTATAGTGCCATGCACTCCTGTTGAAACTCAATATTTTATTAGTGTTTTTTCCTCAAGTTTTCTTCCACCAAGCTGGCAAACACTGCTCTGAGACAGATAACTACACCAGGCCCAACAGAGGAAAAGCCATTCAAATAAGACAGCTCTGAAGGATTTAGTGATGAAGAAAAATAATGGTTTACAGTGGCTTTTCAGCTGAAGTAAAGTAATGAAATAGCATAGCAGGTATTTGTTTTACGCTTTCTACATGGGGCGCTTAGTCGTTGTCATAAACATACAGCTAAGGGTAGCATAAAATCCCTCCTTACCTGTAAAGGGTTAAGAAGCTCAGATAACCTGGTTGGCACCTGACCAAAAGGACCAATAAGGGGAGAAGATACTTTCAAATCT
>NW_020664583.1:7698275-7753044 GCF_002925995.2 Terrapene triunguis
GGGGGGGGGGCGGGGCTGCGCACTCCGGTGGATCAAAGCAAGTTCGATATAACGCGGTTTCACCTATAACACGGTAAGACTTTTTGGCTCCCGAGGACAGCGTTATATCGAGGTAGAGGTGTAATAGCAAAGAAATGCGTTAGAGTATCTTTTGTTTTAGCTTGTGAATTTTCCCTGTGCTAAGAGGGAGGTTTATCCCTTTTTTTGTAACTTTAAAGTTTTGCCTAGAGGGGAAATCCTCTGTGGTTGGAATCTTTTTGTTACCCTGTAAAGTTATCTTCTATCCTGATTTTACAAAAGTGATTCTTTTACCTTTTCTTTAATTAAAATTCTTCTTTTAAGAACCTGATTGTTTTTCAGTGTCCTAAAGACCAGGGGGGTTGATCTGTGCTCACTTTGTAACCAATTGGTTAGGATATTATTCTCAAGCCTCCCCAGGAAAGGAGGTGTAGGGGCTTGGGGGGATATCTTGGGGGAGGTAGGGCTCCAAGTGGCCCTCCCTGAATGTTTGTTTAAATCACTTGGTGGTGGCAGCGATACTAAGGGCAAGGAAGGAATTTGTGCCTTGGGGAAGTTTTTAACCTAAGCAGGTAGAAATAAGCTTAGGGGGTTTTTCATGCGGGTCCCCACATCTGTACCCTAGAGTGGGGAGGGAACCCTGAGAGTCGTCTAAGAACAAGACTTGGAAGGCCTAGACTGCATGAAACCGCAGTTCCGCTCGGTTCAGCCCTTCTGTTTTCTGAGGTAGATATATGGAGTACCAGACACACAAGGTCGGGGAGGTAATATGGAGTACCATACACTTAACTGTGGGTTGTGTGAGACTAGACTTCTTTCCCAGCCTGCTCTAAAAGCTCAGTCCATATGTTATGTGGAGCCTAAACTCTCCCCTCCCTTGGGTTTGGTTTTATTAAAAAATAAATTAAAAAGAAGTTAAAATGAAACTTTCTCCTGAGGTTTGGCAGCTCCTATGATTCCTCTCTCAGGACTGCTCAGCCCACACACTAGATCAGAGGTGGGCAAACTACGGCCCGCAGGCCACATCCGGCTCACGGAACCCTGGAGCTCCTGGCCCAGGAGGCTAGCCCTGGCCCCTCCCCTGCTAGTCCCCCTTCCCTGCAGCCTCAGCTCACTCCGCTGCCGGCACAATGCTCTGGGCGGCGGGGCTGCGAGCTTCTGACCCAGTGCTCTGTGCTGCACGGCAGTGGCGGTGTGGCTGGCTCCAGCCGGGCAGCGCGACTGTAGCACCGCCAGCTACCGGTGCTCCAGGCAGTGCGGTAAGGGGGCGGGGAGCGCGGGGGGGGGTGGATAGAGGGCAGGGGAGTTTGGGGGTGGGTGGGCAGGGGTCGGGGTGGTCAGAGGACAGGGAATAGGGGGGTTGAATGGGGGTAGGGATTCTGGGGGGCAGTCAGGAATGAGAGGAGGGGTTGGATGGGGCGACGGGGGGGCCAGTCAGGGGCAGTCGTTCCGGGGGCAGTCAGGGGACAGGGAGAAGGGGTGGTTGTATGGGGCAGGGGTCCCCGGGGGTCAGTCAGGAAGGAGGGGGGGGTTGGATGATGTGGCGGGGGTTCCCAGGACAGTCAGGGGACAGGGAGAAGGGGTGGTTGGATGGGGCAGGGATCCCAGGGGGGCTGTCAGGAATGAGAGGAGGGGTTGGATGGGGCGGCGGGGGGCAGTCAGGGGCAGGGATCCCGGGGGGGGTTGGATGGGGCAGGAGTCCCCAAGGGTGGGGCAGATAGGGGGTGGGGGCTGGGCCACGACCCCCTCCCCTAACCGGCCCTCCATACTATTTCCAAAACCCGATGCGGCCCTCAGGCCAAAAAGTTTGCCCACCCCTGCACTAGATCATGTCTCCCCAGTGCCTTTCTGACTTTCCTTATATGTGGCTGGGTTAATGAGCCACCTGCACAGATAATTCAACAAAAGCTCATTTAACCGTCTTCCAGCAGAATCAACACCTGTGTGGAGTGTGTCAGACAAAAACTGCCAGCCTATTATAGAGGATTAGAGCAGAACTAGTTGAACATGAAAGAGGCAAGTTTCTCCACCAATATGTCTCAAAGTGACACACAGTTCCACCTCCAGGAGCAAGAGGGGAGCTTGCTCTCTCTGTTGAGGCTGCCAATAAGAGTGCCAGTTTCATGCAAGTTGCGCTGCTGTTTGTTTTACTCTGGACCATGGAAACTTACATGCACTAGAAATTGGATCAACATTAGCAACCCATTCCACTGGCCAAGAAGCTTGTCTAGTAGAAAGGAAGCAATGAATCAGAGAAGTGCAGTAGGGCATTAGTGTGCATAACATGACAAGTTAGCTCATTCTGAACTGCTGCATGCTGGATAACTTTTGAATAACTCTGCCTATTAATGGTTTGCATGAAGGGAAGCTTAAGGGTTTAGTCCTTTGACAGTAGTAAGAGGAAAATGCAGACAAACCTCACTGCAAAGATTGATGGGGATACATTGTTTCACACCATCTCCACTGTAGCCAGGAAGACAGTTACAAGCAACCTGTGGAAGGAAAAACAAAGCTATTTTGTGGAGCTAAAAACAATAATGAAAATGTACAGTAGTCAAGCAGAACAAAGGGGTGAGAAGGGAGAGAGCATATTTCACCTAATAGTTTAAGGGTGCACTCTGTTCATTCTTTAATAACCAGGTCCTGATTATTAAGAAATCACCTAAGAAAATTCCCCAGCCTTTATATAGGCCAATATGCAATTAACAGCTCCCAGACAGGGAGCCCCCTCTAGTTATCAGTTAGTTACAAGTAGATCCTTCCATATGAAAGGGAAGAAATGCAAATTTTTAGTAAAAAAGATTCACAAGGGAAAGATTACCAATAACCCCAACGGAAAATGACGAACTCGTCTGAGAAAAGGATTTGCTTACCAGATTTGGGCCTGTTTTAGTGCACTCTGCATAGCTGTGGCAATTCCCATTGCGCTCTAGACAGCCATCGATTTCTGCATCAAGAAAGTAGATCCATGTTAACACAGCAGAAACCCAAAGTGGGAGGTGACCAGTGAGTGAAAAACATGACAGAGGAATAGCAAACAGAGCTCCCTCCAGCTGGAGATACAGTCGCACAGCGGCAACTCATCACACCAGCAACCATGAGAGTTTAGTGATGGGGAAACCACAAAAAGTTCCATTCATGACATCCTCTTGGTCTTGAAAATGTGGTTTAGAGCATATGGTGGGGAACAAGGAACTCCTGAGTTCTAATCCAAGGTTTGACCTCGACTTGCCACGTGACTTGTCTCTGTGTCTCAGTCTCCCCTACTATAAAATAGAGCAATAATCCTTACAAGTCTGTAAAGTGGTATCAAGTTGTGCAGTGACATAAGTGCTGACTAGCAGCATTAGCATCTTCCCCAGTTTTAACCAACACCAGACTTGCTTTTATAACTTTCTCAAATTGTGATGCTCCTAAAGATATGTGGACCTTTGGCATTAGGGTCTGGCTCACCATATCAGCATGATTTCACCTCCCTGCAAAGTATTGCTGTCAAAACGTGGATCAGAGCACTCACTCACCCTGGCACAGAGTCCCATCTCCAGCATAGCCTTCCTTACAAGTGCAGGTATTCTCTCCAGCAGAGACGTTAGTACACGTTGCATATATGGAGCAACCACCATTATCAATCGCACATGGATTTATTTCTGTGACCAAAAAACAACAAAGGAAAAGATTTAGCGGGATACATATGGAGTATGGCATATCCAAGCCCAATGGATGACCTTGGAAAGATGGTGTTTTGCAAGTAATGAACTTCACGCAATTTTCCTCAGGCTCAGAGAAAGAAGATATTGCTTCTAAGAGCTAAAGCTTTATTTCTGGGCTTTAAAGTGTCTCTTATTTCCTTGTTGTAACAAAAAATATTAAACCATTTTCAATCAAAGATTGTTTTTGATGAAGCTAAAGCTCTTTTATAGACACAGATGACTAATAAAGATGCTACTGAGGCTGATGCTGAAGATGAGCTATCAAATTAATTGGTATAAGAATTTGATTAGCTAACAACTGATTGCTCTGAAGTACTTGCTGTGTGAATAGCTACAAACTATGCCAGAAAAAAAAGCAGCATGCCTGATTAAAATAAAGCTTTTTGGTCTGTACAACTAATCTGGTGAGATCAATACCAAAGGCGAGCTATTACATTCACTGGCACTGTCACTTGATTAGCTTGGAATTTATTGCTTAAAGTGCCTAGTCTTTGCATAATTACAAATTATGTCAGAAAAAGCAATGTGATTCTGTTAGAATATTGTACTTTAAATCGTTTTGTTCTTTATATCTAGCAGATTTCAACCCCATGGTGTCTTGAGTTGCGCGTTTGGTTTTTTGGGGAGGGTGGCAGGGGTGGGGAAGGGGGGAGAAGGTTAATAAATGTGTTTGTCCTAGAGAGTCTTGTTTCAGTAGTATTTATTGAGCAAGGCAGCATTTTCATGAAATGGTCAAATAATAGACTAAAATTCTAGACAATCTAAGAAGGTATATTCTATGGACCTGATCCATCACTGCCATCTGTTGAGTGTCTGGAACTATTTGGAACTATTCTGGAAATAATTCAGCTAATTCACATACCATTCCCTTTATCCGCTTGAGCAATAGGAACGGTTCCCTTTCCGGTCTAGACACGTCAAAAGGGTTGCATTAAGGTCCTGGAAACCCTCTGTACAGAAGTCAATAGGAGGTTCTGCACTTTGGGGCAACAGGGTTTTTGTGATCCTGCCCTGGGTAACGTTTTAGCATGCATTCAACCTTGCAATGCTTTCACAAACTAAAACCAGAATCTTACAGCTATGAAAGCAAGAAACCTTTGTGATCGCTCATTTGTGTAGCCTATGCTGGCACTCGAGCACACTTGGAAACACTGCATGTATGTTGGAAATACCTGAGCAATATGTTCCATTCCCAGTGTATCCAGCAGAGCAGGAGCAAATAGGCAGGGAATCCACAGAGCCATTAATGCAACTGAAACGACCAAGGAAGAGAGTGAACAATGACATTCTCGCCTTAATCTTACACCTGGTGATAGACTTCACTATTACACAATATAGCTACTATGGCAGCTAGATATTATGATAAGAGGCAAGTTGGATAGAATATGAGAAACAAAATCAAGCAGTTAAGCTTTTCTTTACAATGCCAAAAACTAATCCAAATACTTCATGCACAGAGTAACAGCTGCAAGG
The DNA here is from genome assembly GCF_002925995.2 of Terrapene triunguis. Taxonomy (NCBI): domain Eukaryota; kingdom Metazoa; phylum Chordata; order Testudines; family Emydidae; genus Terrapene; species Terrapene triunguis. The sequence continues at coordinate 7,703,477 of NW_020664583.1, forward strand.
GACAGTTATCAAGAAAAGAGCACTATGCTTAGTGCATGAAGCACACTGGGCTTGTGAACACCATTCTGTACCTCTGTAGACGCTGGAGCTGCATTAAAGAAGGTTGCCCTATTCCATTACAGTACTTCAGGTATAGAATGAAAATATAAGGGACTGAATAGCTCAGCTGTCAATAGGCTATGGAGCCCTTTCTCTCTAAGTCACTGTTTTTAACCTGGCCCAGGTCAGCAGGGACGGAAGGTCGTTACTATTGGATGTCTTTCTGGTGCATATGTGAAGTGAGTTGGCTTTAGCCCTGTTCCTAGCAAGCCAGTGAGTCTCCATCTCAAAAACACTGCTTTAATAGGCACTGCTTATCCTTACTATCAGCAATATCAGCAGAGAGGCCAAAGACTGACCGAGCATGGAGACTGGGAGACCTTTTTACTCCTAGAGGTGGCCCCTCCAGGTCATTGTAGAGGGTCCTTAATGGGACAGTGGGTTGCCAGTGGGGTAAGTTGGCATTTCTGCTGTCTTACCTGGGCCTGTTCAGTCTAGAACCTGTCACCTGTACTTAAAGGTTCACTGAATACGTACAACACCCCCATTCCCCAATCCTAAAAGTCTCTTCTAGTTAATACTGTTAAACCTACTGTGACAAAACTGTGTCCTTGTCTCCATGGGTCCCACGTTTCCTGGTGGATTTCGCTAGCCTCAGAGGCTCACTGTGACCCTCCATGTAGCCCTTCTCTCTCTAGAGGCAAGGGTCCCAGTCTACTGAGCCATTTTCAACATAAGTCAATGAGGGAGGTGAGGAGAAGCTACCCTCCCTTGCACAGTCTCTGTTGTCTCCCAGTCTCAGTGATTAATGGGGGGGGCAAAAAGGGGGGAGCCCAGGGACCCTAATAGTATCAGCTATGGTAGCTGACTTTTTAGAAACAGGACACGTACAATTCCCTGGGCCACTTCCCCACAGCAGCCCACACTTCCTCAAGATCCACTTCACCCTTACCTCAGGGCCTCCTTCCCTGTGCCTGATATGGTTTGTACTGCTCAGTCTCTCCAACAGCGTGACTTCCTCCTACAGCTCCTGACACATGCCCCCACCTGATTAATTGGGAGGCTTTAAACTAGTTTCAGATAGCCCCTGATTGGCTTCAGGTGTCCCAATCAACCTAGCTGTCCTCCCTGCCTTCTGGAAAGATCTTAATTGGCCCCAGGTGTCTTAATTGACCTGGAGCAGCTGGGATTTGTTTAGCCTGGGGCTAATATATCTGTCTCCCATTACTTTACTATAGCCATCTGGCCTTGCTCCATCACACTACTTAACGTTAGGACCAATTGCCACGTTTTAACATTGTGTGAGTCTTCCAGTAACCAGCCAGACTTTGCTCAGAGCTCAGCTGAGTGCCAGAATTTTTCAGTTCTTAATTTCAACCCGCCTGCTTGTCTCATTTCTAGAAGGGGGATGTAATTTGAAATTAATGTGCCTGCAAATGAAGCATGATTCAGCTTAGGAGCAGTCTGCCTTCTGTCTCCACGCCACAGATTGTGCTTGGGAAGGGTTCATACACATACACACTCCTCCAGAGAAAGAATAGGGGATTTAAATGCAAGATGTGTTCAAAGGGTGGAATAAATAATTATGTAGGTGCTTAATTAGTATATAGTGTTCAGTTCCCCACGCCAACCTTCCATGTTTTTACAAACACAAAGTCAAGTCCATGTAAAACAGCCACAAACACACTGCTTTATGTCCTTGGCACCAAGGTTGTACTTACTTAGCCATCAGGTGGCAAGTGTTGTTACACAAATCAGTCCCAATTCCTGCAAGAGAAAACAAACATAGCTTCACTTTCCAGTCTACTAACAGCTCCACCATTTCAGCAGTCTAGGATAAAAAACTTAAAATGGACTCTGTTTGGTCGGATGTATTGACTGGGCATCAAAAGTCAGGTTACTGTGGGGTGGGGAGAGGTGCCGAGGCATTAATGCATGCCAGCCCCCTGCTCCGCTTTGGCTGCCTCCTACCTGCAGGCAGGCTCCTTTGTCAGGCTGCAGCAGCTCCCGTCCCAGCCCCAGAGCAGAGGGAGCCCAGCTGGGGGGTAGGGATGGAGGTGTAGACAATCCAGCAAGCAACAGGGGGAAGGGGGATAGGAGCAAGTGATGTGGGCGTGGCTTTAGGGGAAGTGGTGGAGCAGGGGTGGGGCCTTGGGTGAAGAGGTGGAGCAGGGGCGGGGTGTCAGGTGTCCCATTTCCAGCAATTAGAAAGGGGCCAACCCTATCATCATATGGTGCCAAAGGGGGGAAGAAAATCAATCAAAAACTACCAATCAGGGTCACTGAAATATTTAGCTGTATCACAAACTAACAAAATCAAGCCATGCTCAGCAGTCACCCTGCCTCTGTGAAAAGAACCTTACACTGCACGTGCCTCCCTCAGTCACTTACTTCTTTCACAGGTGATGCCCTCCCAACCTTGGAAACATTTGCAGCTCCCATCTCCGTGCAAGCCATCATTACAGATTCCATTTCTGCAAGTGCACACTGTGGAGAAACACCATGCCATTGTCAAACCAGCTAGCTCTAATGCGCAAAGAGAAGTCTGGTACTTCGTAAATCAATACATTGCTACATGTGAGAGATGAAGTTTTAGTTTCTTTAAGAAAAATATTAAGGGAACGTTAGTGCTTGTGTGAGCAGTGCCAGATTAAAAGGTCTGGGAATGGAAGTTCTCTAGTACTGTATCCACAACACAGATACAGTTCAGGCAGTGGCAATGCAAGTGTCCCACAAACTGCCCTACAAAACATGGAGGAGCTCATTCTTCCCTGTGTGAGTTCAATGGCAGTTCCAAGTTTCAAAAGCAACTGTGAATTCACCTGATTTACAACCCGCTCCGTATCTGCCCACTTCACACATCTCACAGGCTGTGCCGTGGAAGCCTTCATGACAGCGACACTCCCCGCTGCCAGTAATGCCGTCCTGGCACACTCCATTCCCAGAACACGAGCTGCCTGGCTTTCCTGGGCACATCTCACACATATGTCCATAGTAACCTGGACAGCAGATAGAGACCTTTGAGAAAGGACACAATAGGCTGGAGTAAGGCATCTCAAGGGATAGAAAATGCTACATTATCAAAATCATCCCTCTTTGGCCCATGTATAGTATTTACATAGCTACTATATTCATTTTATCCTTTGATAATTGCTGATTATGACGACATACTAGCAGCAAATATGCTGTTAGGCTTGTCTCATATGTCCATGTTAATTGACAGTAGCTGCTAAGTTTATTAAAGACTGTGGTGAGTTGAAAATAGCATATCTGTTAACCCTGCCTTGACACACAAATAAATCAGTTTAGGTTTTATGCTCTGAAATTCCATTTCAACACCTTTCACTTGGGTCTACAAGAAGCACTACAGGCAAGAAAATCAAGAGAGACTCTCTAGTTACTATTTAGCAATGTGATATTAAAAGGAATTATATTAATAAAAATAAAATATACCCTCTATATAAGAATGTGAGTATATTACCTATAATACAAACGTACAGTAAGCACACAAAATAACTAGATGACATTTCATTCATTATAAAGAGGGGGTAAGAATTGTGGAATTTAAAAACCAGATTACAGAAAAGATGGGTGCTACTGAACAGTTTGTACTAGTTTCAGAACTTGGTTATAATGGTGTAAATCTGAAGAAATTATTTCAATTAATGTAATTGAGATCAGAATTTGGCACTTTATGAGGCTGACAAATTAAAACAAGGGAGAACAAATTTAAGACCAGCAAACACACAGTGCTGCTGGAGGTTAGAAAAAATGTTTTTAGAGAGAATTAGTAATAAAAGAGTAGAATGGAAGACAATAATGGAAGAAGTAACCAGGAATTTATCCAAAAGCAAAGCTATACTGTCACTCAGAAGAAAACAATCCGTGTTTGACATATATTGAAAGGTGCATAGACCCTATTGGAGTATGGACACTTTCCAGTTGAAAATATTGTTATGCTAGAAGGTGTTAATGGCTGCCATCAAGCAGGTCTTTGGATCTATAGACAATCACAGATCTGGTTAAAGGGGAGGAGTGTGCTAAACTAAAAGGAAGGAGCAACTAAATACCACTTTCTATAGTGATAGATGGAAAGAATAAGAGGCTACTGCCCAAGGCCCTGGACATGATGGCTAACCCTGAGCAGGACCAACCCATGTATCTTGAGGGAGTTTCCCTGGAACTGGTTGCAAATGCAGGGGCTAGAGGATTGTTTGGGGAATTGTGTGTGTTAGGGCTAGTCTACATTGCCACGGCAGCGCTTTAACGTGGCTTGTGTAGTCGCGGCAGAGCGCTGGGAGAGAGCTCTATCCCCTGGCTGCCGTGGCCATGCCCCGCCTGGCTGTGCTAGGTCCCAGTAGCCTCCTGCCATGGGGAAGGGAGGTTGCAAACACCTTGCACTGCCCATAATCCCTCCATTCCCAGATGGTTCAGAGCCCTATACAAAAGCCTGCACTAGACGCTGGTGTGAATTTGGACACATGCACATACATCTAGTGAACAGACCAAGTATCACTGACATTTTTCTATCTAAGATGTTTATCACTGAAATCTGTCCCCCCCACCCCCCCCAAAAAACCAGAATATTTTTGAAAAATCATTTAAATTACTTTGACATTTTTCTGTTTACAAATTTTCAATTTTCAACAAAAGAAAAAAAAGCACCTATTGGTTGTTCCCAGGGATTTTTGTTTTGTTTTGTTTTCATTTTTTGTATTGTCAATTTCAATTGGTCAGCTTAGTCACACAATTTAGTTTGCAAAAATTTACGCATTAGAGAACAAACTGTTGTTATGGGCTGGGTGAAATCTTGTTATGGGTTGAGTTAAAACCCCATTGAGACTGGTAGATGGGAACTCCTCCTTCAGTTAACATAACTGTAAACCTAAGTCCCACCTAAGACAAAAGGTATGTGTGAACCCACACAGGAGTTTTTCCTGAGTATTGCTCTGGGAATGGGAGTAGGGGAGGGAAGAGAGACAAGAACAGACAGAGGGAGAGAGCCCAAGCATGGTGGCTGACCCTGAAAGAACCTGGGAAGAGGTTTTTGGGTCAGGGTGCAGGCGAAGAGAGTTCTTGTGGTGCTGTGAGCAAGAGAAGCTGTTTCCTGCTATTTGATTCCATTTGCATTCAGACACACAGGCCTTTTATATAAACAAAACTGCATCAGAGAAAATATCAGACTCTTTCAAATTCTACTCCCAACTGGAACGGCCACAGGGCCCCAATCTTTGACTAGCCTTTCAGGTCCAAAGGGGTAATATTAATACATGAAAATTTGGAAAACTGTTACAAAAATACCCAATGGAACAAAAACTCTGCCAAATGTACTGAAATCTCTGCAAGTTTATTTTTTTCAGGACCCGCCCACAGACCCCTATTTGTATGAAAATGCCATAAGATTTGACTGACAATAATTTTCAGATGATTGTGAAAATGTAGATTAAAATCTGAACTTACTAAGGAAACTTTAACACAGGTGAAATAACAACCAACTACTGAAAATTCAGACTTATGTAAACAGTGTGGCATCTTCTCTTCTCCTGGAGTTTCCTGCAGATAAAATTAAAAAAATATTATAACCCAGCAGCCCATCAAAGCAGGCATATATCAGAGCCAGCCCATTCACGGGTGAAACAGGAAAAACAACACTATTTATCCTGTCTGTAAGAACGGCAATAAGAACTCAACAATGCCAGAGCTGAGAACAAACCAGCATACCAGGCCCTGATGTGTAGTAACTCCAGATGACTAAAATCCTCAGTTTTATTCTCCATAAAACCAATACGTCTGCCTGTAAAAGAGAAAGCTCTTGGCATGCTTTTTGGCATGTAATGAATTAGATAAACCAATAGTGCCAGACGTCACCACTGTGTAATGCAGTACTGCCGCCAGCAGGAAGAACTTGATTGTTTTTCAAACATTTGTCAGCCTTTGAAACACAAAGTGGCAAGTCAGAGTGGCAAGTGAACCCACCTGTGTGATCCTCACTAACAGTTTAGTCTGGAAAAACTGGTTTTCCCTAACAACAGTGTTGGAAAAACAAGAGATCTGAGGCCAAATCCTACTCACTGATACTGGTGTGAGATGGCCATTGAAGTCAGTGGAAGTTCCACTGCATTAAATAGACCAGAATTTGGGCCCAGGTAATACCTTGTGATGTGCTGCTGTTCAGAGGGCCAGCACAAGGAATATTCACCACTTAAGCCCTCAAAATAAGACTGAAATGAGACTTAGTAGTGCCTAAGCACTGTGCTAGCCCCTCTGCACAACTGTATATTCCATCCCCAAGTGCCATGAATACAGGGCTGATTACACTGAAATGCATTCACTTATCGTAACCCTCTCCCAGCACACACTGTGTTTGGAAGCCCAGAACACGAGAATCCGTCCCCCTCCCCCAAGATGTCAGGCAAGGTCTCAATGTGTACCCCATAAGTGGAGGACACAGTTTAAATGGTTGCACTGGGATTGCTTCAGACTAAGTCACTGGAAAGGGAAGACATTGCAGGGTGGATGTGTGGATATAAAAGTGGGGAAATTGTTCTGCTTGGAGCCAGTGAAGATAAATGTATTCTTTTCAGTGCATCAGCCCCCTCTCCTCCATCCCCAAACTCCACCTCCCTCGCCCCCTTTCTCTCCCATATCCCTCCATCCAACCAATGTAGGCAATAATCTCACACTCTCCACCAGCCTCTACTTGGCCACTGGCCTTTCCCTCTTCACAGAGGTGCTCTGGGCTCTTCTCTGACTCCACTGCCACTATGTATTCAGGGTTTAATCATTGCAGCATCTGATCTGAGCTACGGATGTGGCGCATCCCCCCCCCCCCCGGCTCACATGAGGGGTTGGGAATTTCCCAGAGCTCCCTCTTCTACTGGCACAGGGCCTTTCAGCACCAGCCTAAATAAAGTAGCTGGCAGAGACCCAAGGATCAACGAATTCCCTAAAAGGCAGATGGGAACACAGTGCTGGATTAAGACCATGCTCAATGGGTTCCCTACTCTAGATTGCATGTTCTAAAGAGATCCTTCAATTCAAGCACAGCGTGGATATTGGCCCCATGAGAAGATTCAGGGTGTCATATTCTCCAGCTGGAACAGCCCACATTTGCCCTTGATCCATCAGTTGTTACGCATGAACAATGAGGACAGGAAACACCTCTCTTTTTTCTTTAATAAATATAAGGGAAGAATGGGCAAATAGTGCGTTGGCCTCTTGCTTGCCATCACTTACCTCCACAACTCTCACCGCTGAAAACAAAACTGCTTTCCCCGAACCACATGCAAGGGTGTGAAACGAATCAGAGACTTACCGCCAGGACCGATCCGGAAGGACACTTGATCCCCTTGTCACACTTAGCACATCTTGACTAGGGGACAAGAAACAGGAGAAGTCACACACAGTCCCTTTTAAAATGTCCTACTAAAATGCTAGTTTTAAAGTGTTCCGCAAATCGTCATATAGAGAGAGGACAATGAATCGAGATGTTAAATTCACTGGCTCAAAACAACGAACTGAGCAAATAATGATTCAGGTAGCGAAATCCTGGCTATTATGGGTTTGTTTCATGCAATGTCTTATTTTTAACATGGAACTGTGAACACAAACACTGCTGCCAGAATGTAACATGAAACAAAATCCTCCTCCTTAGCACGGCCACAGATATGCAATGTAATTTCTCAGCTATAGCAATGTATGGAGCTACGTCTATGGCAGTTTATTGAACTACACCTAAAAGTACAGGGCCCGATCCTAAGAGATGCCGAGCCCCCACAACTCCCCAGTGCCTCGGAGTTGCAGTTGGCTCAACAGTGTCAGCGTCAGGCTTACAGGGAGCATCTGCTCTGTACAGAGGTATAGTTGAGATTAGCTGGTTCAGGCCATCATGATGTGACCGAGTTAAGGAGACTTTAAATCAGAGCTCTCTAATGCTGTGATTATCTTTATGTAAAGCTAATTACCTTCTGAATCACTGTGGTATTGGCAGTGCAACGATTTTTCTGAATCTGTAGAACCCCAGAAACCCCAATCAACATCCCATTCTTGGTTTCGAAAAATTTACCGTCTAAGCGGACGTTGTTTACAAATGTCTGCAAAGAGAAGAAGAGAGTCTGGTTAAAAATCAGAAAGCTAGGATGCCACTATGATAACAACAGAGCCACCATATAACTAACAAGGGCCTTTCATCCTACAGCATCCAGCTGCTTTCAAACTGTATATTTTGCTCATCTACCACTGGGATGGTTGCCTCAGCTATTCTACACGCACAAACTTCTCTAGTAAAAATTACAGTGGATTTTTTTTTAAGGTAGACAGAATATAATTACCCAAGATGCAAATCAAACAGAACACTGGCGTCAACTGCACTAACTCTTATAAAGAGTGACATGAGTGCTTCAGTGACAGGTGCTGAGGAACTCTTTTTTTTTTTTTTTTTTTTTTTTAAACATCTCATCCAAAAGATGATGCCCCAGCAATAGCACCCCAAAGTGTGTTCTGGGGACTCTCAGCATCACACCTAATGAATAATCACCACCACTTGCTGCAGTCCTTTGGTTGACCAGGAAGATCTCCTAGCTAAAAACTGAGCAGACCTGAAACATGCTTGGCTTAGTTTAGTTCTGACAAGCTCACTAACTGAAGTAGTTACAGGTACAGGTCACCTAATACCCTCCAGAATAATACAAATTAATCTTACATTAGAAAGCATTCTATCCTAATAGACTGCCTCTGCTCTAAAGTTTGAGAGCTGACTGATATATTTCCACTGCTTGCTGTTTTAGAAGGGAAGATTTCATGACTCACAGAAAGCATGGGGAAAAAAGGATAACACCACGGGAAAATGTTGTATGATTATTATTCAGAATACTAATACTTAGCTCTTCTATATTGTTTTTCATCCATAAATCTCATTTTTATTTTTATTTATTTATTTTTTTTACAGCTAGCTGGGAAATTAGTTTTCTTTGAATTTATTTTGTTTTTTCTTAAAAAAAACTGCAAAAGAAAGTGCTGGACTGATGGCACTTAAGAGTAAATTGTTATGACTATGCACAGCATGGAGATGGCTACCATGGCCTCAATCAGGAGGAATGAGCTTTATAAGTGAAAGGACAATTCATTCTTCATGGCTCACTCTGAACCTGGCCTCCCTGCTGAGACGGGCAATAAGAGGGTGTGGATGGGGCACAATTTCTATGATGGTTTTTTTTAAGTGATCAGAACACCTGTAGTGTACTGACAGCCAGTCCACTGGACACAGAATAGACCCAGCAACTCACTTCACACAGGCTTCTCAACTGATTCAGATGGGAGCAATTTTTGGTCACTACCATTCTGAACTACATTTGAACCAGTAACCTAGAAATGGAAGCCTACGTATCGTAGTACAGCCCAAGTTTTAATTAAGAACAAAAGAACGGCCATACTGGGTCAGACCAATGGTCCATCTAGCCCAGTATCCTGTCTTACAACAGTGGCCAATGCCAGGTGCTTCAGAGGAAATGAACAGAACAGGTAATCATCAAGTGATCCATCCCCTGTCGCCCATTCCCAGCTTCTGGCAAACAGAAGCTAGGGACACTTCAGAGCATGGTTTTGCATTCCTGATCATCCTGGCTAATAGCCATTGTGTAAAGAAACAATTCCTTTTGTTTGTTTTAAACCTGCTGCTTATTAATTTCATTGGGTGACCCCTAGTTCTTGTGTTATGAAGAGTAAATAAAACTTCCTTATTTACTTTCTCCACACCAGTCATGATTTTATAGACCTCTATCATATCTCCCCTCAGTCATCTCTTTTCCAAAGTGAAAAGTCCCAGTCTTATTAATCTCTCCTCATATAGAAGCTGTTCCATACCCCATATCATTTTTGTTGCCTTTTTTTGTACCTTTTCCAATTCCAATATATCTTTTTTAAGATGGGGTGACCACATCTGCATGCAGTATTCAAGATGTGGACGTACCACGGATTTATATAGTGGCATTATATTTTGGGTCTTATTCTCTCTTTCCTAATGAATCCTAACATTCTATTAGCTTTTTTGACTGCCACTGCACATTGAGTGGATGTTTTCAGAGAACTATCCACAATGACTCCAAGATCTCTTCCTTGAGTGGTAACAGCTAATTTAGACCCCATCATTTTATATGTCTAGTTGGGATTATGTTTTCCAATGTGTATTACTTTGCACTTATCAACATGGAATTTCATCTGCCATTTTGTTGCCCAGTCATCCAGTTTTGTGAGATCCCTTTGTAACTCTTAGCAGTCTGCCTGGGACTTAACTATCTTGAGTAGTTTTGTATCATCTGCAGATTTTGCCACCTCACTGTTTACCCCTTTTTCCAGATAATTTATGAGTATGTTGAACAGTACTGGTCCAAGTACAGACCTCTGGGGGACCCCACTAGTTACCTCTCTCCATTCTGAAAACTGATAATTTATTCCTACCCTTTGTTTCCTATTTTTTAACCAGTTGCCGATCCATGAGAGGGCCTTCCCTCTTACCCCATGACAGCTTACTTTGCTAAAGACCCTTTGGTGAGGGACCCTGTCAAAGACTTTCCGAAAATCTCAAGTACACTATATCCCCTGGATCGTCCTTGTCCACACGCTTCTTGGCCCTCTCAAAGAATTCTAGTAGATTGGTGAGGCATGATTTCACTTTACAAAAACCATATTGACTCTTCCCCAACAAATTGTGCAACGGCATCCTACAACAGCAGGTAAAACCCTCCCATTCTTACCTGGTTGTTGTTTTTATAAAACATTAGCCAGTAGGAGAATCCTAACATTGTGCTTTTATGGACTCCATTTTTCAAGTCTGTAGAGGAGAGCTTCTCTCCAAGTAAAACATGGTACTGCACAGTGTCATTATCCTGGAATTCAAGACCAGTAGGAAGCAAAACATTTAGCCTATTATTGTTTCATAAACAGGTATTAGGTAGCTAGAGGTAAGTACAGTGTAGAAAGAACTGTAAGTCCACAAGTCTTAGGTATGTCCATAATCTGAAAACCAGCTCTAGAACTAAGTCCAACCACCCTGTAAGACTGGGTTTGTTCAAAAACCCAGAAAGGTGTTAGGAAACCTTTCTAAGGGATTGGACAATTACCTGAATCATAAGCACTGTCCATGAGTTTAGAAATTTTGTTGGATCTGCCTACCTGCAAAGCTAATTTTAAATGTAATGAGTCCAGATATTGAAAATGGCCAACACTATGTAGCAGTGGCCATTTTAAATATGGTCTGGCAAATTCCTTATATGGTGCTCCACCTGACTCCATTGTCAAGCCCAGAGAACCCCTTCCCTTTCACTCTCCCCTGCAGAGACACCTTCCTGCCATGCTTTCTAATGTCAGACATCTCCACCCACCACCACTCCACCTCCTCCCATGCCTCCTCTTCTTTCTGCTGTGCTTCCCTGTCATTACCCTTGTTGATCCCAGAGAGCCCTCTCTCCTGCTGCAGCTGCTGGAGTCCAGAATCAAGCTCAGCAGGTGATGGTTAGCAGTATGGAAACAGGACTTCTCCTGGCCATTCTATACACTAAAACAATTTTAGGCAGAATTCCTCATTAGGGACTCAGATCTAAAGCCTGATGGTATAATATGGCCCCCATAATTGATAACTATCACACATAGTCAGACTGTAAACAAACAGTGATCTTACCAGTTGGGTAATGTTGGAAGCGTGGCAATATTCCCCAATTGAATTGTTTCCTGGGACAAAAATGGTATATTTTTCAGAGGACTCAATTTTTCCAATCAACTGGTATTGCTAGAAGTTGCAAAACAGGGATATTAGTGAGTGAACTAGTTTTATTTAAAAGAGCACGAGAGGTAAACAAGAAACCCAAAACAAACAAAAAAAAGATAAAATATTACTATCAGTTAGGGAGGTGGAGGCATCAGGCAAGAACTCCAATAGAAATGCTTTAAAACTGGATGAGATGCAAGGCAATTTCCAGTAGAGTCATGGAAAACAGCAGCAATCCACCCTGCCGAGGCCTTGCTTGGCTGATGCTGGCCCAGCTTCTTAGATAAATGGGCCTCTCTCATACTTACAGTGTGCATCTATAAGTCCCCTGCTTGAGCATCATCTCTAGTATGTGTGTTATCATTCTGAGGTGTGTACATGTGTGCACACACACACACACACACACAAAAGGTCTTACAGATCCAATCTATCACTTTAATAAGTTGCTAAAATTGAAAGAAACCTCTACCATACCTCCCAAAGAAACTAACCACTCCAAAGAGGCTTTATAGCTAAAACAGCAGTTTTCATTGGGTGTGTCTTGTTCTATTTCTGTGAGGTCTGATCCCCTGTGGGAGTTATTCATTCCTTTGGGAGGCTGGCTAGCCAGCTTTATAAATCTGTCCTAGTCCCAAAACATAGCCTGGGAGCACCACAAAAATCACCATGATTTTCCTAGGCAGTCAATGCAGGCTTGGTTCTAATGTTAGGCTGGTTCAGCGGCTTCATACTATCAAAAAAGCTTCCTAACTTAATATTCAATAGAATCCAAACAATTGCTTACCAGTAACAACTCCTTGAACAGAGTAAATGCGGGGACCATATTGAGCTGTTGCTGCAGACCGGGGCGACTTGGTGGGATATCTCCTAAAGGTGGTAACAAAACCTGAGCGCAAGAAAGACAAAGATGAGCTTGATCACAGGTCAGAGACTGCTTGGGAAAAGCACACGGCAATCCTGCCCTACAATGAAAATAATTATGCATGGTTGCAGTTAGTGTGGTTCTGCTCCCAGAATGGACAGGTCTTGACTCTTTTCTTGAAGAGCCAAGTATTGGACTCTTCTACACAGTTTGAGGGCAGTGCTTTAAATATTAAATGCTGCTGCACAAGTAGCATCTGGAATGAGCTCAGAATATCCAGATCTACTTGGATCCTATTTGAATCCCCCCATAGCTCCACAAACAACAGAAAACAAATGTATTACAGCAATATAACCTAGTATTTCCAGACATTGTTCTTACTGATTTACCTTATTTAGGATATAAATAGTGCCGTTAATAGCAGGAATATCAGCTACTACAATGATTGCATTCTGAATCGTTATAGCCTGAAAAATAACAAGAGGGAAACATGAGAACATTGTAGGTCACTGAGTGGGGTGAAACAAAACAATCTGTGTCCAAGGCCCCCTGCAGCACCTTAGACTTATACGATACATCAGGAATTTAATGGCATTGTCCTCACCAATGGGTACCCCAGCACGGTATATCCCTAAATGTGTTGTTTAATTTGCTATCAATATACACACGTCAATTAAAAAGCCCTTACGCCGCTGCTGTTGGTTATCTCCCATCTGGTCCGTGGATTGAGAGTGGGTAACTCCTCACCCTTGTGCTCTTTGAGCTGCTCACTGGTGAAGGAACCTTGGAGAAAATGGGCCCTGTAGGTGACAGGCACATGTAAAGAAGAATTGAGAGCACGTTTTATAACACAGACCTCTGAAGTAGACTGTTTATCTTGGCTGCCATCTGATCCCGTAGCTTGCTCTTCACAATCCTGGGCCTGGCCTCCTCTCAATATCCATGTCATTATGTGCATTAATCCCCTGGTATGGGATGACAACTGACAACATGCAGCCCTCTATCACTCAAGCTAATCTGAAAGTATAGCAGGTCACTCAGCTGCAAGAGGTTACGAGCCTCAGGTGTTTCCAGGATTCGATATTTCTGCAACGAGATGTAGGTGCTATCTAAAGTTCATCTCTGCAAGGAGTTTAATCCAGATATTGAACCAGTGCTCATGTTAACTCGTACTCTAGCTCCTCCCATCCTGGTCCCTAAGCTCTCCACAACACAAAGTCCTTTAATGAGACATTTCAACTAGGAACAGCTGAAATGGGTTGAATACAATAAAAGCTAATGCAAACATGTGCCCCAAACCCAAACCACTGGCACTGAGCTACACAGATACACCATGCAGCCATGCAATTGCTATACAGCCAGTGAGCTGTATTTGCAGCCATCAAGCGGCTGCTCTACACCTGGCCTTCATAAGCTTGTGTGGTCCTTCCCTAGCCCTGGTGTAGCTTGCCCATGCCAGGCCAGTTTACTCTAGCTTTGTAGGCCCCAGAAATGGGCTCATTGGGCAAAATGCTCCTTCCTTCTACCTCGTGCATAGGTGCAACCACAAACAAAAGTTGACTGGGACCAGATATGAGGATGCATGAGCCCTGCAGCCACACTGAGGGGAGCATGGATAGGATGATGAACACTGGATGGACACAGCCCAGTGGTTGCTGTGTGGTAAGGAGGGGGCAGAGGAGCCCAGGACATGGGGCAGATGTTGCTCTGTTTTTCACTTAAGCTAGACAGCCTGGTACTCTGGCTGAGGACAGAGTCAGGACTCCTCTGCTCCAGTTCTGCTGAGGTTGGTTTGAAGGGGATGGGGAGATTGAGCCCTGCTCAGTGGAAAGCAGAGGACTTGGTGGTCACTCCACACTTCCAGGCAATTGGCTGCAACAGTGAATCCCAGCAGCTAGTATTATAGGAGGGCATTAATGTACATTTCTCACCTGCACTTTTGAAAAGGAAGATGCCAGATTTCTCCCCTTCTCCATCATCGGGTTTGAGCTACCTTTGATCCCACCCAATTCTAGCTGCAGCAACTTCTGTGTACCATCATCTCCAGCACCAACTCAGCCAAGCTGCCTCTCCTCACAAGTTCAGTACTTTCTCCATCTCCCCTCTGCTTTAAAAACTCCTCCCATCTTCTGCCTGCTCCTCAATACCAGTCACAATTCTGACCTTAGCTCTTCCATCCTGCTCACCAGCCCGACCAGATCCATATTTCCCAGCCAGCATTCACACACCCTCCCCTTTTTGATTCCACTAATCTTCCCTGGGCTCAACTCCAGATTTCTGTGGGTCACCACCTGCCTTCCCTCCCCAGAAGATGTGAGTAAGTAAGAGAGCTGCAGACTTCATGCTCCTCTCACATCTTCTGCGTGGCCAGATGTTCTGTGCAGAAAGAGCAGCATGCAGAGAGAATTCCCTGTTCCTTCTCTCACTGTGGGGCTGCTTCTGCATCATGGCTGGGAGAAACATCCTGCCTTTAATATGCAATTAATAAGCCTTCATTGTATCTTCTAACCTCTGTTATGTTTGAATTATCCAATAAACACTTCATCAACTGGATGTTTCACCTCTGCTATGTTTTTACCCTGTGATGGTTTTCTTTCTACTGCCAAGGAGCCGATACGGAGAGAACGCCAGTCTCCAGCCCTCAGTTAGGGCTGTTTTGAATGAAAGAGCATGGTAACAGTCCAACGATACCTGACTAAAAATGGCAGCGTGTAGGGCTTCAGCCAGAAATCTTTTTCAGCCTGGCTCAGGTTTTTGATGGCGGCTTCTGCGGGCACCAAAACAGTGACATTGATTCCTGCCGGGATGCTGAAGAGAGACTTCTGTTGTCCAGAGCAAGGAGATGCACAAATAAAACAAGTCAGTGCTACACCTACAGCGCAGAACAAACCTTTATAGCTATGATCCCACTCCCACTGCATGTAAGATTTCTGTGTGGGACTAAAGCTTAAATTCAGTTGTACCCAGAGCTGTGGTGGTGGTTGGGAAATTAGTTCTGGTGGGAGCAGGGCCGGCTCCAGCATTTCTGCCGCCCCAAGCAAAAAAAAAAAAAAAAGCCGCGATCGCGATCGGCGGCGGGGCAATTGGAAAAAAGAAAAAAAAAAGCAGCGATCGGCGGCGGCAGTTCAGCAGCAGGTCTTTCGATCCCGGAGGGAGCGAGGGACCTGCCGCCCCCGAATTGCCGCAGGTGCCGCCCCTCTCCCTTGGCTGCCCCAAGCACCTGCTTGTTAAGCTGGTGCCTGGAGCCGGCCCTGGGTGGGAGTCAGCAAATGCCATGGAAAATTTTTCCACAGCAGTCCAACCTTAATTTGCTGGATGATGAACGTAGGAAATCTGCAACTTCAAGGAACAAACCCCCAGAACAGGTGCTGCAGAAGGAGAAAGTTCTTGATATTTTTATATTGCCAGTGCCAAAGGTCTCTTTATTCAAAAAAGGTTCTAAGAACCTTGCAAATAGGAGCACATTCACTTGAGCCAGTAAATCCCTTCGTACACCCGAGGCCAGATTTGGACTAAGGACCAAATATGATCTGGCAAATGCAGGTGTAACTGATGGAATGGGTGTTGTGCCTGCTTGTAAATTTGGCTCCATGTATTGGAGAACATTTTCAGTGGCCAACTCCATTCCATGAAGTGCTTACCACCCTGTTCCAGTGGGAACAGGAAGATAGTAACAAGAAAGGGAAAGAAAGCTACCTGAATTTTTAACTTTACTCTTACTTTTGAAGTGTCGCTATTTGTATATTACTCCCACTGGTTTTTTATCTGTTTGTCTTTCACCCAAAGCAGTCAGCTACTTTACAACAGCCATGAGTTAGCAGCAATATATGGTATGAAGGTCAAGTATGTGATGATCTCCGTTTCTTCCAGAGCGAGAAGCATGGTCCCCAAAACACGCCATACGAGCCAATGGGTCCACAGTTACAGTCTCTAGAGCAGGTGTCTTAGTGCACACAGTTAGCCATGTGACTCACCACTCAAATGAATGAGAACTTAAGAGGGTACACGCCTGGTCCTCATTGACCTTTCACATGGTGCTATTAAAAACATAGCTAAATGCAATCAATCACACCATTTAGAACAATCTATAAAACTGTCAACTAATTTGAAACTCTAAAATGCACAGTAATTTTAAAAAAACCACCATTTCCAGAGCTAAAGGTGGGGATTTTTCGGTTAATGTACCATGCATTAGCAAAGTTCAGCTTGATTTGCCCTTTTTTTTTTAATAACGCATGCAAAGGAAAATTGCCTCTTAGCAGCAGATTTAAAAACAGCATCTTTGATCTTTGCTTTGTTTTTTTTTTTTTACAATTTATATTTTACAAAAACACTTGTAATTGCTTCAGGCAGCATTTTTTACCTTAATCCACTCATAGAAGCCTGCAAAGTGGGAATTCCTGGCCAGCTCCTTCCAAAAGAGAAAGCAACACCAAGATTAGTACAAGTACAGAGCTTGTAGGGAGGGATGAAGCAGGGGGAGGGAAGGGTGGTCCTGTGATCCTTGTTATTTCAAGTCTGCTTCAAACACAGCAAACTCGGCTGAGTCAAGTGCTTACCACCTGCCTACACAGAACTTTCAGAAGCCATGTGTCACTCACAAAGGTGTGCTCCAAAGTCAGAGAGCTGGATCTAAACTCTTGATTTTTTTTTAAACTTGCACTACTCTGCCAATTATATCTAATTTCAAGCTTAAGGTAATTAATTCCTTGACAACCGTTGCCTTTTCTAACTACTCAGATGGGGCACAGAGTTCAGAACCAGAGCCGAATCCGAACTTCCCCAACGTTCAAGTCAGATCTCAGGCTCCTCTCTAATTAATGAAGGATGCATATGAGCTCTGCAACATCACACACCTAGGACACAAGTCAGAAATTGTTGTTGGTAGCTTACATTATAACTTGGGCCTACATACTAATGTCCTATCCAGGGAGAGAGGGAAATACATCAGATTGCCAAGCAGACTATGGTAAGAAGAGTCAGATCAGGTACTCTAGAGGGGGAAAGCGTGGGTAGGGACCCTGTGAGACCATGAATTCTCAGTCCCCGCTTGCAGGAGAGAGGGAAAGTATGTTCTCTGTGTAGATTTGTCCCCTTTTTAGTTGCTGTCTGACTTTTCACTTTGTATGTAAGTGTATGGGGAATCCGGCCCAACATGGGTTCCTGGGAACCGTAATTATTTTGATGGAAAAGCAGAGGGTGGTGTGATAGTTGGTATCCTACAGCAATACTCTTCAGTAAATCAAGAGAACTGTCACTACATCTTGAACAACAACAATACAGTGGGATCAAACTATTCCCCCCTTCCCTTTCCTCTAATTCATGGGACACAACACAAAGAGACGTATCGATTTTTTTCAAGGTGATGCTGAAGTTTCAAACTGGACAGTTCAACATATCAGTTAGGATGGAAAATTGGCAGAGGATTGATAGCGTTACTGAGGCATACACTGACATAGGTTTTAATTATTTTGTTTTTGAATGAAGTACTTTATATATACTTCAAGAAGTAGCAACTGTTAGTAAAATTATGTATATTTAACCTCTGATATTCAAGTCCAGAATCAACAAGTATCATTGGTACATACATAAATTGCCTAGGGAGGTTGTGGAATCTCCATCATTGGAGATTTTTAAGAGCAAGTTAGACAAACACCTGTCAGGAATGGTCTAGATAATACTTTGTCCTGCCAGGAGTGCGGGGGACTGGACTAGATGACCTCTTGTGACGTTAGGAGTATAATATAATGTCTTATTGAAAGGTGACACAGGGCCAGAAAGAGTTAATTAACTCAGACTGACATGACCCATGGCCAAACTTTAAAGACTTGTTAGGAAGATATGTAAATGAATAGAGCTTTGAAATGCAAGCCTGCATTGTTAGAGACAGAAGGGTAGCTGTTTGCTCAGGTCTTGTAATGTAAGCAAACAAGTCTTGTCTATTACTATGGCTTTGATTCAACGATCAAAAAAGGAGTAGTAACATTTAGGAAGACACTTGAGTGAAATAGTATTATTGTGTACATGTCTCTTTGAAGGTTCTGGTAACCTGTATCTGAACTGTTTAATGGATAAATTACCCTATGCTAATTGCCATGATGTTTGGGAGATGGAAAGTTAAGCCTATTGTTTTCTCAGGCCAACAAGCTGAAACCCTAGACATGATCCTTCTTCATCTCAGATCTGCTTTGGGTTTCAAGATGGGGAAACCCTAAGCCATAAGAATTGAGATCTCCAGTCACTAACTGGGGTCACCCTGAATATGGACATTGGACTATAACCTATGGACTATTTCTAGAAGAACTTTTGGCAACAACAAACTCACCATCTCTGCTATGTACCTGGACCTCCAGAAATTGAACTCAAGTCTGTATGTATATTGATCTTTCAACCAACTCTCTCTCTTCTTTTTTTTACTAATTTTAGTTTAGTTAATAAGAATTGGCTATAAGTGTGTATTTTGGGTAAGATCTAAGTTATCATTTGACCTGGGTCTGCGGCTTGGTCCTTTGGGATCAGGAGAACCTTTTTTCTTTTACTGGGGTATTGGTTTTCATACCCAGTCATCCCCATAAGGAGCGGTGCTGGTGGCGATACTGGGAAACTGGAGTGTCTACGGAAATTGCTTGTGTGACTTATGGTTAGCCAGTGGGGTAAAACCAAAGTCCTCTCTGGTTGGCTGGTTTGGCGTGCCTTAATAATAAAGGACACCCAGCTTTGGGCTGTAACTGCCCTGCTCTAAACCATTTGTCCTGTATTGATACTCTCAGTTGTATCCTACCAGAGGCAGCATCGTTACACCTCTCGAGGTCCCTTCCAGTCCTATGATTCAAACCAGCAGCTGTCGTCACCTGCAGATTTTAGCATGAGCTGGTTCAGCTACTGCCAAAAAAAAAACAACCAACCTTTTTTCTTTGAATTAAAAGAGAATAATGTTCATTTTCTCCCTACCTTTAATACATCTCCATAACACGCAAGTCCATCTCCCATGTAACCCGGAGCGCAAGCACAGGACCGCTCCCCTCCTCCAAGAGGCTCGCACACAGCCTGTGAGGACAAGCAAACGAAGGATTAATGTGTAATAAAACAGTATCGCTCAGTGTTAGCCACTCAGGAACCCTGTGGCAAATGTGGGAACTGATCTCCAGTCTCCCAAATCGCAAGATAGGGCCTTAACTACAATGCCATCCTTCCTCTCATGGTCCCTAATGCTGAAATAGTGTATTTTTACTGTACATCTAAGAAACCACCACCACCCCACACACACCTTCTAGCACAGCCTTGTGAAACACGGGAGTGTGAACAAACAAGATAAACTAATGACCACAAAGCCTTTACGCTTTGTCACAGGAAGATGTGATTATTGCACAACAAAGGAAGACATATTGGGCCAGATTATCAGTGGGTGTATATCAACATAGCTCCATTGCAGTCAGTAGCGCTACACCAAAATACATCCACCGAGGATCTGGCCCAACATTCTTTCCCAAGAAGGATTTTGGAGAATTCTCCAGCTACTCACCAAATCATGGCAACCACCATTGTCCAGCTTGCAAGGATTAATGGGGTCACAGTTATAGCCATCACCAGCATAGCCACTCTTGCACATACACTTGCTCTGAAAGTAGAAGAGAGAGGGAGGAGCTTCACTACGGACCTATCCCGACTACACAACTAATGCCGTCCCTCTTTCAATGAGTCTGGGTCAAGATCTACTTTTAAGTTAATTTTTAAAACGATTTTCTTCTCAGTGTTGTTAACAGTCCCTGGAAAGTCCAAAACGGAAATATTTCCTTACTAGGGGTTTCCCTCTGTTATGGTGCACACGCTGGTTTGTTATTGTAGGGTTGCTCATGAATATAAAGCACTCCGGCATGCACTAGTTTGTTATTGTAGGGTCTCTCAGCGTGACACACTGTACTTCAAAGTATCACCCTGTAACCCCCATATTCATCATTGGTATATGGTGGTGGCATTTCATACAAAGCATGCCTTGCAAGGTATCATATGAAAGATCACGATCTGCTGAAATTCACTGTTCTGTCAAAATGTGTGTATCATCATTGTACACAAAGTTATGAAATTTTGCTGCATGGTTGTTACTGAAATATGTTGCGAGTTTGGGAGATGCCCACTGCTAGCTCTCCAACGACAACAAAGGTGGTGACCCACACCCAAACGTACGTTAAGCGACCATTAAGAGCCATTGACCAGCAGGGGAATTGCAAACAGGAGATTTACAATTCTGTGAGAGACAGTTGCACAAGCACCACACAATAGAGGATTGCTCAATTCTGACTCAGCAAGGCCTACCAGGACATGTCTGGACCAGAATCTTTCTTGGGACATGAATTGAGAGTAGAAAATAAGGAACCGTGGCATCATGAGACCATCTCTCTCCTCCCCCACCTACACTGAAGGCAACAAGAACACTGGGAAAACAAAGATTTTGAACGGAGGAGACTGGTCCCAGGCTGACAAGGAAATTCAGCCTGTGTATTAAGAACTGTAACTTATCTGCAACATCCAGTGCAGTGAGAAAAGCTGTTTGATTCAACTCTTGCTTAGTCTGATAAAATTTAGAATTTAGACTGTGATTTTACTTTTATTTCTTAGGTAACCACCTTTGTCCTGTATGTCTACCACTAATAATCACTTAAAAACTATCTCTCTGTATTATTATTTTAATGTTTGAGTTTTACCAGTGAGTTTGTCTAAAGTGCTTGGGGAAACTGCTCAGAATACAAAGACTGGTACATATCCCCCATCCTTTGACGAAATGGTGAACTAATTAATGAGCTTGCATTGTTCAAGATAAGATCTTGAGCAGTGTAAATGATGGTATATTTCTGGGGTGCAAGGCTGGGGGCTTGGGAGATTTGCTGGTGTTTCCTTATGTATAGTTCATGAGTGGCTTAGAGAGCATTCATGCAATTTAGCTGGGTGTGTCTCTGTATGCTGGTGGCTGAGTGATCACAGCATCTAGAGGGGTTTGCTGTTTGTCACTAGCATAGCATCGTGAGAGACAGCCCAGGCTGGAAAGTTAAGGGGGCACCGCGGTCCCGCTGTTCCAGATTGGACCCCGGGGATCCTGTCAGACTCAGGAATGCTGATTTACTAACTCTTGTTTTAATTAAAAAGAAATTAAAAGACTACCATGGATTTTTCAAACAGATGAGAGAAAAATACAGGCCAAACTATGGGCCTTCCTACCTTGAAGATGGCTAGAGAGACAGGGAATTGCCCAAATGGATAGCCGCTTTAACTGCTGTGGCTATTTGATGTATTTATTTTATATTTTAACACTCCCCAAACCTACCTCCACATATCAGTTGTCTGAAACCAGAAATTACAGAACACAGGAACCCAGAACTCCCTGTGGCAGGAAAGACCAACAGCCCATGAAGCTGTGCTTCTGGCAGTGGCCTACACCTGATGCTTCAGGAGAATGAGCTACCCCCATGATGCCCTTGACTAGTTGTGCAATGCTGTGTATGGGGAAGGATTGCTAGAGAGGTGTCTGTGGGGAGCGCGTTAAATAAAAAAATAGTTATTAAATGTAGTCCTTGCTATTCAAAGAATTCTCAGGTTTTTATTGGTTACTAGTATTTCATTGAATCATACTGTGTAAGGACTAAATTTTGCTGATTTAATGGAAGCCAATTTCTTTCAGACACACCAGTCGAGTAGGCCTTGCTGCTGACGTTCTTGGAGCAACAAGAATTGCTGCTCCTAGGAATTTCAGACTGCTACAGTGTGGTGTACATAGCAAGTGTCCATAAATCTCAGCGATGGACCAGTTAGTGCTGAACATACCTGTCCAGGTCCAACAAAGCTGCAGTCTGCATTCATGTGGCAGCCCCCTCTTGTCTCCAGCACACAGTTATCTATAGCAACACAGGCTTTTCCATCCCCAGTCCAGCCCTTGTTACACTGACAGGTAGCAGTACCAGGGCCTGTACTGGTACATATGGCCTGTGGGGGAGGGGAGAAAGGCAAATTACACTTAAATGAAAAAAAATTAAAATAAAACCATTGAGGATGGGAATCTTCCCAGGAAATAATATAATGAACTGGCTAATACACATGTTTAACAGTATCCCCCAATTGGGTAGAATTAGAGCTGCACAGTTGTGTGTCATAAGCCCTACACTGCTAACAGAGATTCACCTTGAGCTCAAGCAGTAGGAGACGGGTTTTGGAGGAGGATGAGAATTTTATCCCTGCTGTTGCTGCAAAGTGCTGAGTACAGTCTGTGTGGTGCTCTCTCCCTGTCTAGTGGTGGCTGAGCCACAGACAGAGGTTGAGGAGTCTGCTAAAGCCCTGGCTCAAGCAGTAGCGGTCACGTATTTAAGATCCAGAGGACCCAAGTTCAAACCCACTGCCAACGACCCAGCCCCAGGGCAGCATTACACCTACAGCTGCAAAATCCCAGGAGGCTGCAGATGTGTAACAGCATCATCATAATATCCGGCTGTTATATAGCGCTATTCATCAGCAAATTACAAAAATAATAATAAACAGTCCCTGTAATAGGTGAATGAGTCTTGGAATACCTCTCCCACCTGCTCTGGTACCACCCAATTACCCATGGACAATAGCAGCTGACTAGCTCCCAAAACAGGGTACAATAAACTTGGTTTCCAAAATAATACTGATTAAAAACCAACTGGAAGAGAGGCAGAAAGACTTTGTATAGTTTCGGAAAAAAAACTCTTTATCCATTGCAATTCCTTCCGCAACTCTCCACAGTTTCACTCCTACACTTCACCAGCCTAACGTGTAACCAGGGACAAATCTCAGAAGTGTGGGTAGGGTGACCAGATGTCCCGATTTTATAGGGACAGTCCTGATATTTGGGGCTTTTTCCTATATAGACTCCTATTATTCCCCACCGCCGTCCCGATTTTTCACACTTGCTATCTGGTCACCCTAAGTGTGGGTTTCTATCTAGATATTTAGATAGTCCCCATCACTGCCGTATCTGAACACCTTCGAATGAACAATTAAACAGATTCTTGCTCAAACCATCCAGATCTTTAGTTTCACAAAATTGGGTTGCGAATCTTATGAGAACAGGTGCTCTTGTTCGATTTCATGCACTTCCCATTGCCAGCTAAGCTGCAAATGATGCAGGAGGAACTCCCTCATGATGTTATGGCTTTTCCACTTCTGGCTTCTTTTAGATCTGTGGAATGCAGACTTTTCAACCTCTCCAAAAGACTCAGATTTAGGGGGTGGGCTGGTCTGTTTTTATTGTCTCCATACACTGGTCTTGCATAAAACCCGGGATGGATTCTCTGGGACCAGTCTCTAATTGTTCCAAAGACGAGGGGGGTGGGGGGGGGGGGAGAACAGAAACACTTCCATGGAGAAATCCTATAGATTTGTACTAATAGGGATGAAACCAAAAGGGTTCTATAGACAATTACTCTAAAATTACATAGGATTTCATAGAGAATGAGACCCTTTCTATAGGTGTTCTGAGCCATCCTATAGAATTCTATAAGAGGGACATTAGTCACTACTGAATTAAATTTTCCATAAGGGAGAGGAAGATCTCTCCAGGACATTCCAGCTTGACACAGGCAAAAGAGCTCATAGGTAACAAATCAAAGATTTGAGGCAGCTGTCCCTTCTTAAAGAGATCCATCCTTCATTTGCCCCACTCCCATCTGCTTTCCCTTTATATGACCTAGATGCATTCCCCACACTGAAGTTTAAAAAACATGAGTATGCTTTGCTCTACTGTAGCACTGTCCATCCACAGGCATCAATGTGCTTTACAAACATTAATTCATTATGCCTCACATCACCACCATCTTACAGAAGGGGAAACTGAGGCATAAGCAGGTCAAATAATGTGTCCTAGGCCACACAAGTCAGTGGCAGATCTGGGAACAGATCTCCTGAATCCTGGAGCCCCGCTCTTGCCAGTAGCTAATGTTTCTTCCGTGTTATCCACTCACATTTTCTGAACAGCCTCCTCGTTCCGGCTTCCTACAAAGATCAATGGGCAGGCAGGAAAACCCATCCCCTTCATAGCCATCAGTACAGATGCACCTTAAAAACCAAGCACAAAGAGACGTGAATTCCCAAGCACAGAACGGCAGCGAGGCAGAGGATGTCTGCTAGCACTGCCCCATTAAAATTCAGCAACGAGTATGGAGATGATTGCATATCTAACATGGTGAGGACATTCTTTGATGCTGTGATTTCCTGTGGCGTAGATGTCTACATGGCATACGCAACCACATACTCACCAATGCACAGAGCTGGCTACATCTATTTATATTACTGGAGCCCCACTGTGCAAGCTGCTGTACAAACACGCACAGCGACACAGTCCTTGCCCCAGTGTACCCCGCCCCCTACTATGTACATAATAACCTTGCTGTGTTGTTGAGGCTGCAGACTGCGTTCCGGTGACAATACTGAGATGCAGTCGGGCCACAGTTCTGAGAAGTCCTGTCACAGAATTCCCCTGTATAGCCATCCTTACATGAACGGGACTGGCACTTTCCCCTGCTGCCCGGCCTGTTATCACAAATTCCATGGATGCAACCGCAATCTGTCAAACGCATGGAGAAGAATCAGTTGCCTGGTCAGTTGGCAAACTCCTGCAGAGAGAGCACCTTTTAAATTTTCAAATTTCTCTTGCAATCTCTTCTCAAACCAAATGACTGTCAGATTCGTTCTCAATTCTTAGAAGTCACCTGGGAGATATTTCTGCTTTTCCTGAAAATATACCTAATTGAGCAGATCCTCATCTGGCATAAGTCAATGTAGCTCCATTGATTTCAATGAAATCACGCTAATTTACATCAACCAAGGATGTGGCAAGATGTTCTTATCATTATGGGTGGGGGAGCTAACGGAAATGGACATTCAAAGCCATCAGAGTTACACCCTATCTGGGGCTGGTAAGCAAGGATGACAGCATTTTATCTTCAGTCATTGGACTCCAGGCCCTCAGAGCACTTAGAGATGGGAAAGATTTATTGGGTCATTCCCCCCTGACCGAGATGGATCCAAACACCTTCAAACACTGCTGGGGGGATTCCAAAATCTGGATCTGAATTTTTCAGTTGAGCCCATCTCCATCTGCCAGACATTGATTCATGCTTTGTCTACTCCAGCATGAAATGACCAAACGAAGGGCCTACCTTGTGAAACTAGTCCATAGAGCTCCCTGTTAGGAAAGGGTCCATGCCTACATTCCCCCGCCCACTTTGCTCAGTTTACTGCCTTGCATTTCCTGTTACCCATCAGGGTTGCTTTCTTGAGGAATTACAGACCTTCATCACAGTTCTCCCCATGCTTGTTTGGGTTTGAGCAGATGTGGCAGGCTATTCCTTTGAAACCCTCAAAGCAAAGACAGTTGCCATTCCCTTGCAGCCCATCACTACACTGGAAGGAAAGCAAAAAGAAAACTGACATGAACAAGGTGGAGGGAAAATATACCTGACAGAGACATTCACGTCTAGTAAGGGAAACCTCGCAGGTTCCAGAAAAGCGTGGAGGATTGTAAACCATTTTAGGAGCAAGAAAAAACCACACAGGCTAACATGGCCCTGGTGACCAGAAGCAAAGAAGCTGAACATTAAAATGGTAGTTAAATTGAGATAGCAGCTGAAAGTTCAGATGTTTATTCAGACCTCTTGGGTCTGCAAAACTGGGCTGGAAATGTCATGTGAACACACACATGATTTTTTTGGAGCTTCTGCTTTTGGTCCCAGCTGCAGCAGGAAGCACATGCAAAGTGGAAGAGAAAAACGGACCAAATTTTTTCAAATATCAGAAAAGATTCAGCTCAAGTTTTGGATGAAGTTTCAAGTCTGCTTCTACTTTACGTAAACCGGGTGACCTGTGTCCAGTGGGAATAAGATGAGCGTGTAGTGATGACGTGAGTTATTTCCCGTACATTCAGAATAAAAACAAAAAACGTTGGTAGTGGTAATAGAAAAGACTGCATAGTAGTCAGTTCCAACAGAGCTAGTGCCAAACCAAATGCCTTGTAATATTTTGTATTTGAGCCCCAGAGTTACACACTGACAAATACCATTTGGAATTGCAGCAGATGAGCACACATTGTTCTTCCCAGGGGGTTTGGCTCTGAGAGTTATTTTGTTTAGAAGGATCAGCCCTGAATATATATTAATCCATAGCCTTGATCGAGTCTTCTTCCACAAGAGAGAAAAGTTATCCCTGCCTATTGTATGTCACACTGTGATATCTGTTATGCACCCAGATTTACACTGTTATTGTGAAAAAAGACGCTCAATGAATGAAACATTATAGTGAGATTTGAAAGCACAACAGCCTGGAAATGTTACGTTTAGTTCCAACAGCAGCCATAACTTGCCTTGCAAATACAACATGTAGTACTTCACTTCTGCGCAGGGCATTAACAACTTGTATACAGTCATATATGCATGTAATGTGAGTTAGTTATGGTACGAGTGGTAGCTATTGGACTAGGGTGACCAGATGAGAGGAAGAAAATATCGGGACACATGGGTAGAGGGGGGAGGGGGAGTCCGCAAAATATTGGAACAGATTGTGTCCCAAACATTGGTTGGGAGGCGGGACAAACGCCTCAATATCGGGACGGTCCGGATTTTATCGGGACGTCTGGTCACCCTATATTGGACACATTTTGCTCCGAGTTACAATGGTATAAATCCTAGAAGAGGCATTAATCTCAGTACAAGACATTGTGGTGTGCGTAGCTATGATTTTGTTATCTATCTCAAGGAGACAGAAAGAAATGCCTCGCTCCCCATCTGTAAGATTGT
Organism: Terrapene triunguis; assembly: GCF_002925995.2. Lineage (NCBI taxonomy): Eukaryota > Metazoa > Chordata > Testudines > Emydidae > Terrapene > Terrapene triunguis. The sequence continues at coordinate 7,730,937 of NW_020664583.1, forward strand.
CTGTCTTTAATTTTCTCACAAGCTTGCTCCCTGGCCAGACAGGCAGACCTCTCACATTTAAAGGTGTAGTATACAGAAATCAATAGCTATGTACAGCACAGACACTGTTCTTACTTTCTCTAGACTGTAAATATGCCTCTTGTCAGGAGAGAAAGAGGCAGAGAAAGAAAGAAGCAAAGACAAGATGTATCCACCCTTTAAGATGGAGAGCAAGAGTAATAGAATTAAGATTATGTCCTTCCCATCCTTTGTCTATACCCAAGCTTTGTGCGTTCTGTTTCTTTGCCCTTTGCAAAGTTGAGCACAAGCCACTGATAATTTCCATGTTTGGTGCAAAGAATGTGAATTCCTGGTAAACACTGCCAATTAGATGCACATGACCAAACTCCCCAGCTTCCCACTAGGAGTTTGAAAAGGCTAGCATAGTCCAACCATGGGTCCAACATAGTGGGTTCTGGTGCACTTACATTCCCTCTGCCGTAGCATGGATTGGAGAATCCACCAGGGCATGGCGTGCAGTCAGGACCAAAGAATCCTTTGCAGCACCCAGGTTTCTGAAAAAGACATAACATTGGTACACCGTGTGGAGAAGCTTAGTGTATTAAACACCATACAACACGTATTTGGTCTGAACTCAGATCTTTTTCTCTTGTTCCTCTCAGTGCTCAGACTACAAGTCTGCCATTCTCCGTTTGCAAGTATTAAATTCAGCTCTTCCAGTGGCGGTGGATTAATCAAAAGGACTATTTGACCTGGATTCTGAACTATGCCTCCAATATCCCCCACACCTCGATTTCCCCCCGCCTCCCGCAGCAATAGCCTCTTACCACACCCAACCAGGTTTTTTTCCCCTAGCAAAACCTACTTCCCTCCCCTACTGCCCATGAGCTGGATTTTGAGGCCCTGTATTTTTGATTGTTCTGGGCCATGTCTGCCCTTTGTCCATCCCTGCCAAAAGCTGAATCATTTAGGAAGGCAAATGCTCCTGCTGGGTTGCTCCAGAGAGCTGATGTGGTTTGCTAACAGAAGCACAACAAATGGAAGGCAAACATTTCACAAGGTCGCACGTCAGTGTGTACGCTTGGCTCCCTGATGACTGATCACTTGCAAGCAGCATGACATCTCTAGCCAGGACGAGGCTGTTTCCCAAAACACCTGATAGGGTTTCAACAACAGGATACGATCACTCTGCAAGCTTAATGTGCACTCTCTAATTGCACTCTGTTTCCTTTGAGACATGCGTGGGGCTCTGTGATAGAAGAGGAGCTGTCGTAAACACCATGCTCTCTGTTATGGTGTTTCTTCCACCTCAGCTTGGCACATTCAAGGTGGCTCGTGTGGATTTAGCCACGCAGCTTCAATCAGCACTTAACCGGGGAGTCATGCAGATCAATCCTCACGTGTTTTGCTAAATATTTACCCCTAGGCAGGAACTTCCCCAGTTAGTGCAGTCCACCCCCAGTCCAGTGACAGGACGCAGGATATAGATACACTTTGAGTGGGGGAGGGGGTGATTCTCAGCTCAAGGAGACATACTCGCACTAGGTCTGATTGAGTTGGCATGCTAAAAATAGCATACCCACAGCAGCATGAGCAGTAGAAGCTAGCTGCCCTGAGTATGTATCTATGGCTTCAGGTGGGTGTGCATTGGGGGCAGCTAGCCCTTCCCACTGCTGGTGCTGCTGCGGCTACACACAATTTTTGCATGTTAACTGGATCAGTGCTAGTGCGGGTTTGTCTCCTTGAGCTGGGAATCATACCCCTGGCATGAAGTGTGTCTATCCTGCAGTTGGGAGATGTGACGGAAGCTTGTTTAGACATATCTGAGCTAGTTTTGACATGGACGAGCCAGTGACAAAAGCAAAGAAGCCATGGTAGCATGGGACAGGGCCGGCCTTAGCGAGAGCGGGGCCCGATTCCTGGGGGCGGGGCTTGCCGCCCCAGGAATTGGGCCCCGCTTGGGCTGGGGTCGCGGGGTTTGGGTCCGGGCCGGAGCTGGGCCGGAGTCGCTGGGCTGGGGACGCGGCCGGTGCCCCGGGGCCCGAGCCGGGCCGGGGGTGCTCGGCCGGGGCCAGAGCCGTGGGGCCCGAGCCAGGCCGGGGGTGCTCGGCTGGGGCCAGAGCCGTGGGGCCCGAGCTGGGCCAGGGGTGCTCGGCCGGCACCGCTCGGCCGGCACCGCTCGGCCGGCACCGCTCGGCCGGGGCCGGAGCCCCGGGGCCTGAGCCAGAGCCGCCGGGGCCTGAGGTGTTCAGGCCGGGCCGGCGCCCCATGGCCTGAACCAGAGCCGCCGGGGCCTGAGGTGTTCGGGCCGGGCCAGCGCCCCGGGGCCCGAGACGGGGGTGCTCAGCCGGGGCCGGAGCCGTGGGGCCCTGCTGGGGGTGCTCGGCCGGAACTGGGGCCACTGCCCCGGGGCCCGAGCCGGGCCGGAGCCAGAGCCGCTTGGCTGGAACCGGGGACGCTACCCCGGGGCCAGTGCCAGGCTGGAGCCAGAGCCGCTGGGGCCGGGGCTGGACTGGGCCACGCCGCGCCGCGCCTCCCCTCCCCGGAGCCCTCCTCGCGCCCCCCCCCCCCAGCTTACCTGTTGCTGCCGCTGCCTGCCCCTGCTTCTTTTCAGGCTTCCCGTGAACATCTGATTCGCGGGAAGCAGGGGAGGGGGAGGAACAGGGGGCGGAGCGTTCAGGGGAGGGGAGGAGGGGGAAGTGAGCTGGGGAGGGGGTGGACAGCTGCGGGGCCCTCTTAGGCGCGGGGCCCAATTCAGACGAATCGGCTGAATCGGCCTAAAGCCGGCCCTGGCATGGGAGGTAGCCACCGACCTGAGTACATTCCCAGGAGCCTGGGTGGGTGGAGCTAGCTGTGCCACCACCCATGCTTCACGGCTATTGTTACTTAAGTTAGATTAGCTCAAAGCGAGCTCCGGTACATCTACACATGCTGCAATCACAACTACCAACTGCAGGGTAAACATACCCTTAGTGTGGGAGCACTTCCTCCCCCCTGCCACTTGTACTCCAATTGGGAACCACCCGGTTCAAGGCAAAATACTCTCCTCTAGCTAAGCCAGGAGAAGCCAAGTTAAGCTCCCTTGAATTAGAATGTGCCCTTGCATACTGTACATCACACTTACCAGAATGGTTTGATTGCAGTACCTGGCACAGCCCTTCTTCAGGACGTTCAAGCCTAATGGATCATGGACGTAGACACATTCACTTGGATAGATCTCCTGAGCCTTCAGAAATGAAACAAGTCATCAGCACAACAGCTATATTCATGCTTTTTCCCCTGCCCCTTGCTGCAAAGGGTAACTGTCTATCATTGAGCTGAGGAAGTTCATGAGAGTGTCAAGGTGAACTAGATATCATTATGGAGACCCTATTGTACTGGAAGGCATACAACTGCTTCCTCTGCCTCACAAGAGTCCATAAATCAGACCCTAACGATGGCCATCTGTTCTGATCACACAGCTCGTGCTAAGTCAGAACAATGCAGTTACTTAAAAATTGGGTCACAAACAAGTCTCTATATTGTTTGGTTAACAAGCCAACATGCACATGATGGAAGCAAGTTAACTTGCTATCACTCCCATAAAGAGAAAGAGCTGAGAGGTGGAAATAATCACTGGGGTAACTCTAGTGACTTCAGAGGAGTTGTCCTGGGATGAACTTAGCCCACAATGCCTCTAACTTCACCAGTTACCGTTAGAGTGCAAACTCAGGGCCAAAGTTTTCAGAAGTGACTAGTGAGTTAGGGTGGCTCCATTTTTAGATGTCCAAGTTGAGATACCTAAAAGGGGCTTTTCTTTAAGGTCTCAGAATGTGGGCACCTAAATATTGAGCCACCGAAAATCACTCACTAGTTTTGAAAATCTTAGCCAAGCACTTTGTATCTTGGGAGCAAAACCTGCCCACAGCAGCATGACTGTTTCTGATGGTCTTTGTCCACAGCTGGGAAGCAAGATGCTGCTGTCTCACAGCAGGAGTAAGACGATAGCTGCTGGAGACTGTGGGTAACATTTTCTTCAATTTTATTTTTAAAAAAGTTTTAACTGTTCAAAACCGAAACAGAAACGTTTAGCTTCAGGTTGAAAAAAATGTTTTGTTCGACTCAAAACAAATATGTTTTTCAACTTTTCAGTGTGGCCAGCACCCTGAAAAATCAGGACAAGAGCTGTGCAAATAATTAAATCTCCACGTTATTTTTTAAATGAAATAGGGTCTTTAGAATATCTCACCCTATATTTTTCTTGTTTTCTCAGGGTGCCCAGTCTGAGATTGGTCTTACACCCTTAACTCATGCAAAATTAACTCTAGTGGGAGTTGGACTGAGTAAGGACTGCAGGATTTGTCCCTCTACTAGGAGCAAAACAGTTCACATAGCTGCAACTAGGTAGAAGTCAGAATAAATTTGTGACTCAACACATTGGAATCAACAGCAGATCTGATGGGACCGAACTCCACCTTCAACAACAAAACAAGGGCTGACCTCACCTGGCAGGAACACCCATCAGCGACACCCAAGCAGCAAACACTTCCAACCTGCTTTAGACAACCTCTAGCCACTCTGCCGGTCAGAGCCACGTGCGGACTCATCTCAGCCTGGCAGACTCAACATGTGCCAGTCAGGCTGCCTGAACCAAAAGTGAGCTATGTCCCACCCACCAAGAATTGGGCTAGACAAGTGACCCACCGCACAACAGGTTTGCTGCATCTTTCCAGTGACCAAGATACAACATGTGCATGTTTCCACTAGAGCAGTGGGTTTCAAACTTTTTTTCTGGTGACCCAATTGAAGAAAATTGTTGATGCCCATGATCCAATGGAGCCGGGGATGAGGAGTTTGAGGTGTGGGAGGAGGCTCAGTGCTGGGGCAGAGGGTTGGGGTGTGGGGGTAAGGGTTGTGGGGTGTGGCCAGGAATGAGGGGTTCAGGGTGTGGGAAGGAGCTCTGGGCTAGGGCTTGGGGTGTGGGAGGGGGTCACGGCTCTGGGCCTGGGTGCAGGCTCTGGGGTGGGGCCGGGGATGAGCAGTTTGGGGTGCAGGAGGAGGCTCCGGGTTTGGGGGAGGCTCAGGGCTGGGGCAGGGGGTTGAGGTGCCGGAGGGATCAGGGCTCTAGGCTGGGAGTGTGGGCTCTGGGGTGGAGCCGGGGATGGGGGGCTCCAGGTTTGGGGGGAGGCTCAGGGCTGGGGCAGGGGATTGGGTCGTGGGCTTACCTCCGGCGGCTCCCGGTCAGCAGCGCAGCTGGGGTGCAGAGGTAGGCTTCCTGCCTGTCGTGGCACCGCGGACCGCGCTGCGCCCTGGAAGCGGCCAGCAAGTCCAGCTCCTAGGTGGAGGCCCACAGGTATCGCCCCCCCAGCTCCCATTGGCCATGTGGAGCCGGTGCTCGGGGCAGGGGCAGCCTGCGGAGCCCCGTGGCCTATGAGCTGGACCTGAAGCTGGCCGCTTCCAGGGCGCAGCGCGGTGTCAGAACACGTAGGGACTACTATTTTTTACTGGCTGGCTGCCATGGACCCTGGGTGATGAGCAAGGCAAACCAGTGCCTTGCATTCCGCGACCCAATACTGGGTCACAACCTGAACTTTGAAAACCACTACACTAAAGGAACAGCAACATGGTTTTGGTAGAATCAAGGTTGGTGATTCCTTTGAGTGGCAGTTGATTAGCACGTTGAAAAGGGCAGGATGACAATGATCCGGCTGATAGTAAAGGTTCTGTCTCCGGTGGAGTCAGGGTGTTAAAAGTCTAGTTTCACTTAACACACACAATGCTTCATGTCATTCCAGTGATCGGGTTCTGCACACTTCAGAACCAGAGGCAGCATAAACCAGTGGATTAAGCCCTGATCTAGGACCAAGGAGACCTGGGTTACACTCCTGGCTTTGTCCCTGACTTGCTTTGTGACATTGAGCAAGTCACTTCCCCTCACTGTGCCTCAGTTTCCCCTCCCACCTGTTGTCTGTCTTGTCTATTTAGATTGTAAGCTCTTTGAGAGATCAGCACTCTTACTATGTATCTGTACAGTGTCTAGCACAATAGTGTTATTATAATACAAACAAAAAACAAGGTATTTACCATTTTTGTGCTGTGAGGTGGGCAAACGCTGGTGTTCAGGGCCCCACAATCAACACAAGAGCCCTGTTATAAAACCAAGAGAAGAAAAGTCCTTCCCATGAGAGTATTTACATTTATACACACTCAAACATAACCCCATTTTATGCTCATACATGAACAACACAGAAATATTGCTTATGACACTTTTTTTTTTTTTTGCCATAATAAGAAATCTGACCAAAGAAGTTTTAAGAAGTAAAGGTTCAGGAACAAGGTGAGTTTTTCATTTAAAGAAAAAATGTTTCCCAGATAATTTCTGTGGGTACTGCTCACATCTCAAAGTGCTGGTTTTTACACAGGTACATCTCTGTGAGATGACAAACCTCTCGGGGCTTTGGCTAGTAGATATTGTTTGTAGCTGTGTTGGAAGCTGTGATTTACAGTTAATGCTTTAGGTCTCATGACACTCAGAAGTACTGTGGACTCTTATGTCACTTCTGGGCTATTACTGGGGCCTCAATCCAGCACTGAGATGCACACAAGCGGACCTCAGACCTGTGACGGGTCCATTGGCTTCTGTGAAGCATACACATGAACCAGCTCTGGCCCAAATGTGGGACACTGTGTGAAAAAATACCCAGAATAAGGGGCACAAAAAAAACTATTCATGAAGGAAATTTAATATGTTGTGAAGCTCCTTCCTTCAGTATAAATGACTCTTTCTGTAGCCTCAGTGCAGTGAGTCTTCATTTCAGATGTAAATAAATTTCAACAATAGAAGTGACAGGGCACCAAATTTGTGTGGAACGTAGGGAATTTGGGACTAAATGAGGGATGCTGGAGAGGTTTGCTGTGTGGGAGGAGGGAGATGCATGCCTTTCATTGTAGGATCAGCACTTGCTGCGTCTCTGTGTGTTCCTGCAGTGACTTCAACGGGACAGCAGCCAGCCTCTTTGAAAAAGTGCTATCAATAGGCATTGCAAAGCCAAAGGGCATTTCAAAAGATTTAGTTTGCATAAATAAATAAATATAATTTGGCTTTTGTAGCAACTACTCAAACAGCTGTGACTGAGCAGAAGCTCTTGCTGCTTCCCAGTCCGAACTAATAGGAGACAGAAGTTCAGAGTCAGGTGATCAAGCATTATCAAACTGATTGGTAGCTCTGGTATAAACAGGAAGGATTGCATCTCAAACAATTCCCAAATAGCAGCCCTCTGAAGAGCTAAACTCCTTTCTGAATCATGGATATCTTGGGTAGGAGGAAAAAAGTGCTGCTCTAAGTCTTTTGTCAAAAAAAAAAAAAAACCAAGAGAAAACAGCTGACTTCCCAGCAAGAGAGTGTGGAAGCGTTAGCAGAAGAAATGCTCACAGCACATACACTGGCTATCTATGGAGGCAGTCTAGTGTCAGGGATCATAATGGGGGTGAATTTAATTCACAGTGTGAGAATACACAGACATACCTTCTGTGCTTAAATATAGTCTATCTTAGGTTTTTCTATAGCACCCTGTAGTGGGGCAGCTGCCCCACTCCTGGAGAACAGGGGTTAAAAGCAGCCAAGCTAGGCTGATTGGGGAAGCAGCCACAGCTGTGGCCAGCTCAATCAGGGCCCAGCTGGCCTTATAAGAGGGCTGGGGGCCAGGAGCTGGAGGAGTCTCACTCTAGCCCTGGAATAGGAAGGGCTAGCTGCCTGAGAGCAAGGTACCTGAGGTAGAGCAATGTTGGGGAAGGGCAACAGGAGCTTGGGAGCTCCTGCCTGGTAAACCCCGAGGCTGAGGCCTTGTTGAAGGCCTACAAAGGTACTGGGGCTACAGAGATGCAAGCCTGGGGATAGGCAGAGGCAGCAGGGCCAATCCCCTTGCCAACGATGAGTGGCCATTACAGACTGCAGTTTGCCCCAGTGAGAGGGGGCTAGATGATGACTGGCAGTAGCCACTGAGGCAAGGTGGCTTTAGAGGGTTGGGGGTTCCCCTGGGAGGGGAGACCCAGAGTGTGGGGGTACTGCTGGGCAGAACCCTGAGGTAAAGGGCACCGGGGTTCGGGGGGGACACGGAGCCAGCGGCAGGTGAGACACTGGCCTGCAGAGGGCGCTCCGTATGCTGGAGAGCTAATTCCCAAGACGACCAGCAGGAGGCGCCACGGCGGTGAGTCTTCACCTTGCTACACACCCATTGGGGGAAGAATGGAAAAACTTGACTTACTGCTATGATTTTGTGCTGTTCTTCATTGCACCTCTGAGGCAGAATAGGGATTATTGAAGGAGGAATGAAGATGCCATCCAAGGTATGAATGATTCCATTTGATGCCACAATGTCCCTCTTGTTTAAGGGAATCCCAGAATCATCCAACAGAATTCTCCCCTGTTCCAAAAAATACCCCAAAACAAAATCAATACCCTAAGTCATTCCCACTCAAACAATGTAAGGAGACATGCTGGTAAATTACAATAGGCAGTCTCTTCAATATCAGCCACACAATATCCATCTTTCCTAGTGGAAGTCATGCATGGGACAGGAGGGGAGAATGCATAATAGCTTTAAATAAATCTAGTTTATTAAGCAGAAGACATAGCAGAGTTGGCCTGAGTCATAAAGTCCTGTTCCAGTGTGACGGTGCACCCCATAAGGCTTCATGGAAATATGCTTATGAATGTATATATATGACATAACTGGAATATGTTTTATGCTACATATGCCATGTAACATCTCTCTGTAAAGGTTATGATCTACTGAATCTATTCATCCTATTTGTATGCATGTGTCATGTTGTATTAGAAGTTATGAATATTGGCTGTGTACTTGCTTGATTTTTAAGCAGCCTTAGTAAAGCATTTGGCCAGCTTCTTGAGAAAGGAATGTGCAAATTAAGTGCCCAATCAAGAAACACTTAAAGGACAATGAATCTTGGAAAGCTCCAATCCACATAAGAAGTCTACCTGAGGACGTTCAGGGTAGCATGTAAAGAATGGCTGCTTCCTGTAAACTGGGTCATCCATGGACATGTGACTTGCCCATGTGACTCAAACTCCATCTTGGAGCTGGACTTTGCATAGGAGAGAGGAGGGGGTCTCCACCCACAAGGAGAGTCTACTTAAACCCCTGGGAGACCTCTCCATTTTGTCTTCAGCTGGCTTAAGAGAGCCTCTCCACCCCCAAGGATACCTGAAAGAAACTGGAATAAAGGACAGTAACTACAGTGGGTGTGAGTGATTGCTGGACCCAGACTAGAAGGAGACTAGTCTGTAAAAGGAAGCTTACTGGAACACCACTGAGGGTGGGATTTTGTCTGTATTCAGTTTTCTTACTGTATTAGACTCAGACTTGCGTGTTTTTTTATTTTACTTGGTAATTCACTTTGTTCTGTCCGTTAGTACTTGGAAGCACTTAAATCCTACTTTCTGTATTTAATAAAATAACTTTTTACTTATTAATTAACCCAGAGTATATATCAATACCTGGGGGGGGGGGCAAACAGCTGTGCATATCTCTCTATCAGTGTTATAGAGGGCAAACAATTTATGAGTTTACCCTGTATAAGCTTTATACAAGGTAAAACGGATTTATTTGGGGTTTGGACCCCATTGGGAGTTGAGCATCTGAGTGTTTAAAGACAGGAACACTTCTTAAGTTGCTTTCAGTTAAGTCTGCAGCTTTGGGGCACGTGGTTCAGACCCTGGGTCTGTGTGTCTAGCTCAACAAGACAGGGTGCTGGAGTCCCAAGCTGGTGGGGAAGGTAGGGGCAGAAGTAGTCTTGGCACATCAGTTGGCAGCCCCAAAGAGCTTTCTGTGATCCAACCTGTCACATCCAGAACCAAACTTTCCCAAAGTTTTGAGTGTTTATATTTCGGGTTTGGTTTCAGCCCATATCTAGCATGTGGCGCTTACATCTTCAGTGATATTGATGGTAAGTATCTGGTTTGCCATGGTTATAATCTGTGGCATCGTTGTCAGCTTCTCTACAGTCACCTGAAATATATATACACAAAAAGGAGACAATGCTATGAAAAACAAACTGGAGGAGGAGAGAGAGAGTTGTATGTATTTCAGAATCACTACACATTCTCTCCCTAAACCAGCTTTGAAGAGTTGACTAATATTTAAACTTTCCTCTGCAAAATACACACATGACTAAGACCTATGACTAAATCATAGCATTTTTAGTAAAAGTCATCAACAGGTCACAGGCAATAAACAAAAATTCACGGCCCGTGACCTGTCCATGACTTATACTATAAATACTCCTGACTAAACCTTGGGGGGGGGGGGAGGTGTGGGGGGGGGGTGGGGGGGGGGGGGGGGGGGGGGACCTTGGGGGGGCTGCGCTTCGGGGGGGGGGGGGGAAATGGCCCGGAGCCAGACTCAACCTTTCTGGACTAGTGTACCCCTTTCAGGAGTCTGATTTGTCTTGAGTACCTCCAGGTTTCACCTCACTTAAAAACGACTTGCTTACAAAAATTAGACAAAAAAAATACAAAAAAATGTCACAGCACACTTACTGAAAAATTGCTGACCTTCTCATTTTACCCTATAATTATAAATCAATTAGAATATAAATATTGTACTTACATTTCAGTGTGTAGTATACAGAGCAGTATAAACCAGTCATTGTCTGTATGACATTTTAGTTTGTACTGACTTTGCTAGTGCTTTTTATCTAGCCTGTTGTAAAACTAGGCAAATATCTAGATGAGCTGATGTACCCTCGGAAGACCTCTGCGTACCTCCAGGGGTACACGTACCCCTGGTTGAGAACCACTGGTCTAGTATATGTTTGCAAAACATAACAATAATAGGCTTCCCTGAACAGAGAGACCAGGCTGCTGTAGCACAAATCATGTTGGAAAATGGTTGTCGTTTGCACAGCTCTGTTCTTAACCTGGACAGGTTTATAAAAAGTAAAGAATAAAAGGAGGTAGCTAAGAACCTCATGTTAACAGCTCACCTATGATATAAATCAACACTTTTTATGTCTGCAGGATCAGACAACTAAAAGTAAACTCACATCAAGGAATTAGGTACTGATCAAGAGCCAGTGAAGTCAATGGAAATTTTCCCATTGACTTATATATGCTTTGGACCAGGCCTTATCTGAGCTGATGAAATATGGGTGTTAGTTGTGCTAGACAAAAAATAAATAAATAAAGAAAAAACACAAATAAAAGGGGGTATGTTCTCACCAGGTGAAATTCACCCCTGTGCAGAGCACTAGCACGAGGTCTGTGCACCATGTAAGCTCTATATTGTAACTAAATACAGCCTTTCCACTAAATTTGGTCCTTTTTGCTAACCTGAAAGATAACACTATAACTAATACACATTTATTTAAGCAATTATACTGTTATTTAGAATCTTAATTTTTACATTTTTTTTATGATGTCAGATCAGGGGCGGGCAAACTTTTTGGCCTGAGGTCTGCATCGGGTTTCGGAAATTTGTATGGAGGGCCGGTTAGGGGACGCTGTGCCTCCCCAAACAGCTAGGCATGGCCTGGCCTCCGTGCCCCCCTCCCCCCTGCTTCTCGCCCCCGATGCTCCCCGGCACCTCTGCCCCATCCACCCCCCACCCTGCTCCCTGTCCCCTGACCATCCTGGAACCCCTGCCCCTGACTGTCCCCCGCCACCCCATCCAACCCCTCCTCTCATTCCTGACTGCCCCACCAGGACCCACTCCTTCTCCCTGTCCCCTGACTGCCCCTGGAACCCCTGTCCCGATTGCCCCCTGCCGCCCTATCGAGCCCACCCTCTCCTTCCTGACTGCCCTCCGAGGCCCCTGCCCCCATTCAACCCCCCTGTTCCCCGCCCTCTGACCGCCCCGACTCCTATCCACTCCCCCACCCCCGTGACCACCACCCTGAACTCCCCTGCCCCCTTTCTGCACTGCCCAGAGCACTGGTGACTGGCGGCCGCCCAGCTGGAGACAGTCAGGCACCGCGCAGCACAGAGCACCGGGTCAGGCCCCGGCTCTACAGCTGTGCTGCCCCAGGAGCTCGTAGCCCTGACGCCCAGAGCATTGCGCTGGCGGCGGGGTGAGCTGAGGCTGCGCAGGAGGGGGAACAACAGGGGAGGGTCAGGGGGGCTAGCCTCCCGGGCCAGGAGCTCAGGGGCCGGGCAGGAGGGTCCCGCAGGCCAAATGTGGCCTGCAGGCCATAGTTTGCCCACCTCTGTCCTAGATGGTTAACTTTTTGCTTGTGATTTGTTTCATGCTGCATTTGGACGGAAATTGGAATTCATTTAAAAATGCATAAAACCAGCATTTTAAAATTGTTTATTATTAGTTAAACAAAACTCTCTTAAATGTGCTGGATACATAAGAAAAATAAGTTTGACAATGTTTTGCTCTTAAAACTAAGTTAGCTAGTGAACTGAACTGATTGTTTCTGGACATCGTGTCCTGCATGTTTTTAGAATCAGTAGATCTCATTTTCTCACACCTTGTTTTACTCATAGACTGGAAGAGGAAAAGAAGCTTTTTTGACTCCCAATCTGTTTCCTCAACTGACATTTAGAAAAATGTAAACACCAGCATTTGCTCCATTGTAAAGACTGAAAATGAAAAAAATGCTTAATACCTGACACTGTCACATACTTAAAGCCTGAGCCAACGTCAAAAATTAAAGATGGTTACCCACTGATTCTAAATATAATTTTAAAAACAGCTCCCTTTAACTCATTACAATTTGAGGAGGGCTTATTAATGTAGCATTTTTTTATTTATTATAATTATTTTAATAGATTATAGTAAATTTAGGCCTTAATATAGGTAGCAATAATTTCAAATTTAATTTTAGAACAGGCTGATTTTTTTCAAAAAGAATATATTTAATTTTTTTTATTTATATAAAATCAGATATTTTGAGCCTGGATGGTTCAAGCACTGGTTGCCAATATCTATGATTCAGAATGGTCAAAAAGTTACCACAGACTGGCAGCCATTCAGTGGCCTATGTGCAGTGAGTTTGGTGGATCTCAGTCCAGTTTCTAGTGGGCAGGTGTCCATAGCACAAAATCCATTAACAAATCTGGTATTAACTGGTTCCTTTGTTGGCAATCTCAGAAAATATGCCTAATCTAGAAACTGAACACAAGTACTCCTGTTCTTTTTAAGTGGGCCTGGAGGCTGACCTCCCGCCAGGTCGAGATTGAGGCATGTTGGAGTGGACACGCCACTATCTGTGCTCTACCAGTTATGTGGGTAGAGGGCTCCAGAACTGGCAATCTGACACCTTTCACAAGTCCCAAATTATATGTAAAAACATCTAGAACAGAAGGGAAAAAGCCTGGATCTTTTTGGAAATATTAGACTACACAAGGGAATGCATTACACGACAGTCATCCCTAGTATGAATCCACTAATTTCAATGCATTTAACACCAGGGGTGAATTTGACCCAAAAGGGACAAACATATTGCTCTTAACATTGCCTTGTTTATAAATCTTAATGGCAAACTTTGGAAACGCCTAATTAACCTTTTGAAAATGAAGGAAAAAACTAACCATTTGTGTCTCATAGCTTTTTTGTGGAGTAATATTTTCATTTTAATGATAAAGTGTTAAAGAAAACAACCCCCTCTCTCTCCCCCCCCCATTCCCCTGCCGCCGCCTGCCCGCCCAAGAAACTAAGGGCTTTATCATTAGGGCCCTGATCCAGCCAAGCACTTAGACACAATTAACTTTAAGCATGTGAGTAGACCCCTTGAAGTCAGTGGGATGACTCACATGCTTAAATGCTTTGCTGCCTCAGGGCCTCTGTCACATCTCTCTCTTCCTCTGTGGGAAGCCTAAGCACTGAAGAGGTAGCTAGAGGGACACTGAAGAACTGAACACAAGTCAGTGTTTAATTATATGCTGGCCAAAGGACTCCAATACACTAGAAACAAGATGCCTTACCCCTGCTCCAGTGTAGATATGATGTTTCACAAGCTCCTGAAGCTTATTTATCCCCTGGGGAGGGAAATGGAGATAATAATGACAATAAGTAGATGCTCTCTCTTGGCATTCGGCACAAAGAAGAGGGAACTGAAATAAAGCATTCTGGTAACCAGTGAATTTGAATTGTATGTGGATTTTTACAGTATCTTTACTTGAAAGGTAATTTTTTTTAAAATCTGCATTTAACAATATAACCAAACTTGTGATATGTTTGCCATTGCTGGTCACAAAAACAGAGCTTCCTTCTGGAGTATTACAGGAACTGGGACATACTTTGCTCAAATATGGAAAGAGCAACTTCCAGCTGAGATAAGATCATCACACGCATTTGAGTCTTTGCATAAAATTCTGAGTTTGCCAAAACCATTTTGGTCTAACTAACTGAGCATACCCCCTTTGACACAAGCCTGTCTCATGAAACCTAATGTCACAAAATGAATTCATCCAAAACACTGATGAAATCTCACCTCTGTAAAAAGATAAATAAGCCTCCCATCTCTTAACTTATCCACTCCATTGTTGCTTGGCACAAACACAGTGAAGGGTCCTGGTCCATCCAGTATCGAAGGCAGGCCACAGTTCTGCAAATATTAAACAGCAGTGGAATGAAACTTCTTAGTCTAAAACAAAGATGAGTTAGTGAAAGAAGGGCTGTAAGAAAGGGAGAAGATTCAGAGAGGCCCTGTAGTCCACTAGGGACTTTGCTACTGCTAATAAACATATACTGAAAATGCTCAGATTCTGCTGTGATGAGCAGCAGCATAAAGTCCTAATATAGACAGACAGGAATCTGTCCTAGCAAAACAGCTGAGCCAAAGAAGCTAGTGGCAGAAAACAGTCATAACAACAGTTTAAACAGAGCTCCTGTAAGCAACTGGCCTTTCTCTAATGCTTTCTCATTGCAGCTTTTCACAAACAAGAATACATATACACAGACTAACCGCTCTATCTGAATACAACTAGAGGGAGAAAAACAGAATAAAAGCTCTATTCCAAGATGTGTTTAATGCATTTTGCAAATGAACAGTAACTGATGGAATGGACCCCTAAAAACAGGAATGCTCCAAAACATTTCAGAGTGTAACACTACAGGGGGGGTTGGACGGCTCAGGGGACTAACAACAGGATATGGAACATTTCCCTTGTAGGCCACCAGGTGAAACCTGGCTCATGGACAGGGGCCTCAGGGGATTATCATCTTCAAACTATTTGTGTTTAAGTGTCTGTATAAAATGAAACAGTGGTTTCAATCCAGTTCCTAGTGGGCAGGTGTCCACAACACAATCAAGGCTTTCATTAGCAGTCACAGCAGAGAGGCCATGGACTGAATGAACCATGGAGAATCTACTCTCTTCTCTCTCCTAGATGTGGCCCCCTTTGGTTCAGGTGTGAAGTGCGTTGGTGGGGAAGCTTGAACTGTAGCTGACGGTGCTGTACCTGTTCTATGGATAAAGAGAAGACTTTTGTCCCCAGGATGTCAATCCAGCACTTTTCACCTGCACTAAGTTTTCTTATAAAGTAAGCAAAATAAAAGTGGTGACATTGCAAAAATGTCAACTACAGAAAGTCAAGCTACTGAAGCAATTTTTTTTAAATGCAGTTTTTCAGTGCAAACAGCTATCCTGTTTCCTGAGAGAATGCTACAGCTGTAACACAGCAAACATTCACAGTCCCCCATACTGTACTTTCCTGAGGGGCAGACTGAAACACCCTCACCTCTAGGATAGTTTCAAATCGACTGAAGATCTCCATTGAAGCAAGGATCTCCCCAATGGTTTTCTGCAAGCAGAGATAAAAGGAAAGGGGAAAGAATGGATGGGATTCAAGTGAGGTCAGGGCAAGAACTAGAGCATCCTTTGTTTCAAAACTTGCAAGTTGTGCGCTAGGGAAGTCATAGAATACTGGAGTTCCCATTGTATTTTAAAAAAAAATCTGCCATAACTGGTTGACCCAACAGCAACCTAGACTGATGTAGTTTAGATCTGAGATTCTCTCCTGCACACAACAGACCCAATCTTCAGAGGCACCATGCACATTTGTAGCTCCCACTGCTTTCAATGCATGAGACTGCCTTTTGCAGACTGACCTTAGTGGGAGCTAACATGTGCTCATCAGCTCTGCAAAGATAGAACCATATGCTTTTCCCAGCTTATCCAAAATCAGCTCTGTTCTTGTATGTAGGCAGTGAATGGCAGTGCACAAGAATCCTGCTCGCCTGTATTTTGAAAACAAGATCCCTCTATACTACCTGCATATGAGAACAGAGCAGATAGACCCAGAGCAGGGGGGGAAATTACATGCATGCACACACCTGAAAACAAAGAAAAACTAGTGCCCTTTGTTTTGGTATGGTTGTCTGTGCAGACATTTTTGTTGTGTCGATAACAGTTATAGTGCTTTTTTAAAACACTAAAAGGACAATGTGCAAGGAAAACAATAACCAAGATTTGGTTCTGTGTTTGTACAGCACTTAGCACCATAGGGTCCTGGGGCATGACCGTGGCTCCTATGCTCTACGGTAATACAACTAATAAATAATAATTGATGGCATTCCAGAAAGTCAAAGTCTACACTGAAAGAGTGTCCCTTTCATGGGATTACTGCCCTGTGAAAGTTCCTGGAATTAGCACACTAGTCAGCAGAAAGTGCTGCACAACCAACAACCAGGGCTGATACAAACATGTTTCTAGAGATAACACTGCAGAAAATAACTTGTCATCATTATTCTTCATGGCACAGTGTCACAATGGGAAGGAAGTGTCCAAAGGTGCATGGAAAAAGATCATCTGCTGAGAAAGCTCTCTGTGTCCTGCAGTTTCAGACAAAGCAGTGTCTTTCCACACTCTGCAGCATACAGAATGTCACCACTTTCGAACACTGCTGCTTGGGTGCAGGCTGGCCAGATCTACCAGCTGCAGTAAGGCAGTGCTTATCAGCAGGGCCGGCTCCAGGCACCAGCCCACCAAGCTTGTGCTTGGGGCGGCACCTGGAGGGGGGCAGCGCAGCGCTCCAGCCGCCGGGGAGAGCGGGGCCACGGCCGGGCTTGCTGCCCTCCCCCCGGCGCTCTGGCCGCCCTCCCCCTCGGGGGGAGAGCGGAGCCGCTGCCGGAGGCTTTTTTGCCTGGGGCGGCAAAAAAGCCAGAGCCGGCCCTGCTTATCAGAGTAGGACCATGACACTAGCTACCAGTATTATCATGGTCCTCCTGTGCCTTCTGCTCCTGACTAGGCAATAACTGACACTGCGCTCTCTCAAAGCTTCTTGTTTTCCACTCATGAGATGTGGGGATGAAAAAAAACCTCTCCTTTCAAAGCATCGTTCTTGCTTCATCTCAGCTTTAATGGATACCCCCAATCCTTGGTCTCTCCGGGTTCCATCAAGCATGCTGCAGCAGGGGCTACTGTGGTTGATGCCACAGTTTTATCTGAGGAGCTGGTAGGTGTACGTGCGGAGGGAAGGGTGCTGGGCCAGCCCTGCTATCAGGTTAATTGCATGCTAAGCAGCAGTGACAGCTGTTAGCACAAAGCTACCATGCATTTATCCGTGTGTCTCTAGGAACATGCTTATTCCATGAGGCAGTTGAGCACCTGTGTATGTAAGACTCAGTTCAGCTCTCACCGATTTCAGTGGGAGATGGATCAGGTTACAAGGCTCTCTCTTTTAGTACTGTACCCTTTAAACCCTGCTACAGTACACAAGAAAATGAAAAGAAGTAACTTAAGTGGCAATGCAGGGATATTCTTAAAAGTCAATGAAGGAGACAATGGACCCTGTATAAAGCCACAGGGCTCTACACAACTGATGTGACGCAATGAGAGGAGCAGAAAGCAAGATATTTGTACACATAACTGCTTTCTAGTCTAGCCACTTTGTAAAATAGGATACACACATTTCCATGGGCATGATTCTACACTGCCCTGCACCCTACGTGAATCATTTACATCTGTGCAAACTGAGTATAGGTTGCTACCCAAACACTACCAAAGCAGAGTGGCAGCATTTTACATCTACTTGGCAAGGGTGTAAATGGGTACACAAAGTGCAGGGCAGTGAAGAATTCAGTCCTTGTCTATGAACACAATATAAACACACACAGGCATACGTGCAGTGGCAGCAGCAAAAATACTACTTCCAGCTAGGGGAGAAAACGTCTGTGGCATTACGAAGAATTGAATCCAAAACTCTAGAATCTCAGTCCAAAACCTTAACCAAAAGACAGCCCTTTCCTTACAAGACTGGCTTCAAAATGCAAAAATCTAAATTTGTATTATTTCCTTTTTTGGGGGCATGCTTTCAATGCAAACACCGCCATTTATATAATTCAGTCTCATGGGAAAGTGCAATGTAATGGGGACAGAATTGCCCCTCATGAAAAAACTCTTGGTTTTAATATTTGTTGAAAAACTTTCACTCATTTTGCATAACTCAGCTTCTATCTCATCCATTATTAGGACTTATACTGCTGAGGTTAAAATTCTCTAGTTATACAAAAGCCAGCACAACCCTCACTCCTGAGTCTGCAACCAGCTCTTGGAGTGATTGTTGTTACCTCTTAACGGTGCTCTGAAACCGAGTGAACTGGATTAGTCAGAGACAGAAAACAAAACATATAACATTATACATGAAACAAATGCCCCATTGATTTAAGACGATTACCCTTTGGACTATATTTCTATAAACTGTGTATCATATCCTTCAAAGGACAGAAGAAAAAGGAATGTTCAATGTACCTGTGGATTTCCAAGGTTGCGAAAGCTGGTTGTTTTCCTTAGAGTGTTAACAATATGTATAATTCCATTGGATGCTGGTATGTTCGACTGAATGATGGTATACAGTTCCCCTGGCAGGTCTTGATACCTAAAGCTCTTGGTATAGGACTGGGATAATAATACAGGATTATTTCATTATGAAAAATATATCAAAGGGATCTCTGAGTATATATCTGTAAAACTTCATTTGATTCAATTCCTGCTTCTGTAACAATATGGCCATGAGCTTACCTGGGGTTACTAGGGAAAAGATAAATAAAGATCATACTAGGGACCGCTCCAAGCTGTGATACTTGGACACAATCTTTGAGTTGTGGGGTGTTTGGATCTGGAGGTCTGGTTAAGCCCCATTACCAAGATGGGATCAAGCCATGAAGTTCAGAATTAGACTTGCCCCAGTTTAGAACTAGAGTTCTGGTCAGGACCCAGCTCTACATCATACAAGGATGAGTTCAGCAGAAACATGCTGTAGCCTGGATTGACCACACATCAGGAGGGACTGTGTCTGCTTGCATGTTCCTGGGCATGGGAGCAGCAGGATCTAGGGGCATCTTTGGAACATAAGACCTGGCTATCACCTTCATTTGCCCCAGATGCCAGAGAAAGGTCACTGCAATATGGCCAAAGCAATCAGTCTCATCTTACTACAAAATATTACTACTGTTGTATATTCTTTCTACAAACAATGACAACAGCTACTGCACTGAGCATAAAGTGCAACTTAACACTCCAGGGTCATTCAGAAATGTCATGTCCAACACCAAACAGGCACAGCCACATTCTCCTGTGTTTTTCATTGTACTATACATTTCTTGAATAGCTCCTGTCTGCTCTGAACTCCAGTTCACACCACTAAGAGCTTTGGACACAACTAAGGAAGAGGAAGGGAAGACTTTCCAAATCAAAGACTCCTGAGTAAACAAAATAATTATCCTTGAAAAGCACAGGTCAGATTCCAGAGCCGCCAACACCGCTTTGCCCTTCTGAGTACCCTGCATATATCAAAGCCCAGACCCAAGGTCAAGGCTGGGAAATTGGGGGAGGAAACATACTAATGTCCCTTGGCCAGCTGTGCAAGTCCACATGGCAAAGGTGCAGGATGAAGAGAAGACAATGGATAGTGGGAAACAAACCAAACATGGCCCCACCCTGCCCTCCCTCCCCGCAAAAATCCCAGATACTAGAGAAGAATCATTAAAATCTATTTTGTACAATGAAAAGGGGTGACTGGAAGGGAAAATGTTCAGAATTTGTCAGCTACTAGCCCACAGGACAAGCATTTTGAAGGCAGACTTACTACTTTCACCAGCAGGGACATATGTATTGTGTACACTGTTGATAACAGGGGAAAGCGTCTCTTATCAGATACGCAGATTATTTAAAAAAAACATTGACTATTTTAAAAATTAGGGGCCAGATTCTGGCCCTTCCACCTGCCTCTTTATACCACCCTAGCAGTGCACAGGGGCAATAAAAGAGAGCTGCCCCTGAGGGAATGCACACCTGGTGTATGTTCTGCTTGCAGACTCCTGCAAAGGGGCATGCTGGGAGCCAGGCCTAGCATGGTGAGAGACCAGAGAAATTCTGGGCTGCACAAAAGCCCATAGGCAGCAGGTCAGGCTACTGTGAGTACTGTCAGCCTCTGGGGTTGCTCTAAATGATGCTGAAAGACACCTTTCCCGCCGTGCCTAGCTAGGCCTTCTGTACTGTGCCTCTCAGGAAGCACACCACAGAGTCTGGTGCGAGGGGTGTTGTTAGGATCTGCTATAATCTAGAACCAGGCAGGCTATAATTTCCCTATAACTGTACACAAAACTGGTGAGACCTCATCTCCTAGACAACACACTGTTCTAGGCATCTCAATTCAAGGACAATATAGGTAGAGAAGCTTCAGAGAAAAGCAGCAAAAATGATCACAAAGCTGTTGGGGTAGATTTACAAGGAAAGATTAAGAGAATGTAATATGAAGATGTTAAAAACAAATAAGGGGAAGTACCTTTTCCAGGTATAAGTTTCTGAAGGGGAAGAGCTAAGGAGGCCAGAAAATTGTTTGGGTCTATCTAGGAGTAATGGGATGAAGCAAAGGATAATTTATGCTGAATAGAGGGGAAGTAGGGGAAGGTCCATTGCTTGGGTTATTTAAAACTGGATGCATAGCATATAGAACAAACTGCAGGTAGGGAACAATCAATATTGTATTGACAAGGAGATGTAATAGAAGACATAATAGGTCATCTACTCTGTGATTTGATTATTATATTATGGAACAAACTAAGTCCTAAACTGGTCGAAACTTGGCAGAATAAGGAAGAAAGGATTCTAGCATGAAAGTGTGTCAGGGATATAGCTTTAGGCCTTTGTCCCAGTACCATGTGAAAACAGCAACCTGGTACCTAGTACGATGTTGTGATACCTTTATCTGATCATTAAACGTCAGTTGATGCCCAGACAACGTCCACAGTGTTTTGGTCTTGACCATATCTTCCACCAAATGCTGACCAGGAATTATATGCATTTTGCATAAACGCTGGGCAATTGTGACCTTTATGGAAATAAATCAGAACACAGGGAGAACTGATATGCCTTCCAAAAAAATAAAATAAAAGCTTTTACATAGTTTCAGCTGTTTTTCCAGTCTAATACATATAGAAAAATACTTTATATATAAGTTCCAGATCAGAAAGCTAAGACATTTCCTAATTTATATGCAAATCAGAGCTCATCTACACAGAGTGTTATTCCAGAATAGCTATACCTGACTGAACTCCATGGGCAGATGCTTTTATTCTAGATCAGTGCCTTATCCTGCATTAGCTTAATCTACTTGCATCCACACCTGGAGTTAATTGGGAATAGTTAATCCACTTTAAAATTCACACCCTAATTTGCCCAAATTAACTTTCATATGAAGACAAGCCCTTAGAAGCCTTTTATAGCAGCAGTGGAGTATTTTCACAGGTTTATATATTTTAAGGTCAGAAGGTACCATTAGGATGATCTAGTCTGACTTTCTGCATACCATAGGCTATAGACCAGGGGTCTCAAACATGCGGCCCACAAGGTTATTTTCTGCAGCCCGCAAGCTCCTCGCGGCCCCCTTCCCGCCCTCCCCTAGTGTTTACCTAGAGCGACTCAGGCCTGACGAGCACCGGGGGCAGGGCAGGCTCCCTGCCTGCTTGCCCTGCCCCCGCGCCACTCCGGGAAGCGGCTGGAACCTGGGGGAGGAGGGGCACAGAGGTGTGTGTGTTGCTGTTGCTTCAGGCACCGCCCCCAGCAGCTCCCATTGGCCGCGGTTCCCCGTTCCCGGCCAATGGGAGCTGCTGGGCGCGGTGCCTGAAGCAACAGCAACACACACACCCCTGTGCCCCTCCTC
>NW_020664583.1:7753144-7812158 GCF_002925995.2 Terrapene triunguis
GGGCAGGGCAGGCAGGCAGCCTGCCCTGCCCCCGGTGCGCGCCGGGCCAGAGCCCACCCCCCGAACCCCTCCTGCAGCTGAACCCCCTGCACTGAGCACCTTGCCTCACCCTGCACCTCGACCCCCTGCCACACCCCACACCCCTCCTGCACCCCAACCCCCTTCCCTGAGCCCCCACTGCACCCCTCCTGCACCCCGATCCCCTGCCGCAACCCACTGCCCTGAGCCCCCTGCCACACCCCTCCTGCACCCCGATCCCCTGCCACACCCCACACCCCAACCCACTGCCCTGAGCCCCCTGCCGCACCCCTCCTGCACCCCTCAGCCCTCCTGCGCCCCACACCCTAACTCCCTGCCCTGAGCCCCTGCCACAGCCCTCCTGCACCCCCTGGGGGCAGGGAGGGGGTGGAGTTGGGGTGGGGATTTCGGGGTAGGTGTTGGAATGGGGGCAGGGAAGGGGTGGGAAGAGGCAGGGCAGGGGCGGGGCCTCATGGAAGGGGTGGAGTGGGGGCGGGGCCGAGGGTGGCGGGGGGGGGAGGTGTCAGTAATGCGGCCCTCGGGCCAATGTACTAGTCCTCATGTGGCCCTTATGGTCATTTGAGTTTGAGACCCCTGCCATAGACCCTTACCCAATGATTCCTGCAACAAGCCAATAGCTTCTGGCTGAAGCTGTTTGTGTGTGCATGAGCAAGAATGAGAGTCTGATCCAAAAGCAAGTGATTTTAAGGGGCTGATCTAGAGAGAAACCTATTGGATTTGGACAAATTATAAGACTGCCCCTCCATCCAAATTCCACATCCAATGTTTCACAAGGCCTAAGTCCTGATGTAAATTCTCTTTGCTTACATTGGGGCATACGTTACCAATTAATTTGGGGGCACAGCTACTCATTGGGTTCAAAGGAAACTTCTGCTCAACAATGCATGGTACAATGTGGCCCACACAGTTTTATCAAGGACTTGCTAAGTACATTATATATTTTTTTAAGTTTCCCTGATTGCACAGTTGTTTTTGTTATGCTGTATGTGTAGGAATTACATTTCTGACAAAGTCTGACAAGCCAGTTTGGAGTATTTTTTAAAGGTATTTCATCCTTGTTTTGAGTATTCTAAGGTAACAAGTTCTGAGATGTAACTCAAGCAGAAAGCTAGCTTAGTCTGTTTTAAATGCCTGCTGAATAACCTGCACGTGTACCTCCTGTCTGATCATCTTTGGCAGAGTTTTTCATTCTACAGGGGAAATGGTATACAAGTGTTTCCATCTGTTTTATGGTTGGTTTGGTTGCATTTGTGACAAATGTTAAAATGAATACAATTTAATAAAACATTTAAAATGGTAGCATGAGAGGGATTTGCATGGTCTACTACAGCACAGGACTGGGAATAAGGGACTGCTGAGCTCTCATCTTGGCTCTGATACCCATCGCTTTGAGCATCATACTAAGAGATGGCCCCAAGACGCAAAACCTGGATGTAGGTAACAAATAAGCCAGAGTCTGGAGGAGTTTTGGATGCAGAGTTTTGGTTCAACCTCTTGTCTTTACAAGAGACATTTGCAACATTCAGATCTGGGTTGGGTTCTGAATCCCTGAAAGTTTGGATCCCAGGTTCTGCTCAAGCCCATCTCTAGTTAATACTTAACGTCACGGGGGCTAAGGAGTCATTCATATTTTTAGAAATGGTTTACAGTGGGATTTTAAAAAGCACTCAGTCACTGATGTTAATAGGAGAAAAATTAGGCAACTGCTGAGTGCTTTTGAATATCCCAACCTTAAAAAGTAAAAGGCATACAAAGCGCTGAGAATTATCACTGTGTCACAAGCAGAGATTAGCGCAATCAAGAGCTAACATTCAAAATCATGTTCAGCGGTAAAAAAATGTCTTTATTAATAAAGAAAGGAGAAAAGAAAGAGGGAGGTTGAGATTTTCAACCAATGCAGGGGATTTAGCATCTCCCATTAAAATTAATCTCAGCCAGAGTCTGAATTGTATCTCAGTGGAATTGTTTCTAAACATAATGCATTCCAAAGTTTCTCTCTGACATGTCAGCTACTCTTTAAAGGCTACAGAACTCAACGCATGAAGAAGTGAGGTTACTAAAAGGGGGTGACACTTACGTTGAAGTCAGTTCTTTCACTATACGGTTGAAGGCTTGGCACAAAGACAGTGAAAGGCCCATATTTTGTCAGTGCCAAAGAACACCCTGAAGCTGTTAAAAAACAAAACCCCAAAACAGTTACTAAGCATACAGAACAACATAAATTACCAGTTTTATTATTCCTCTTGTTGGGGAAGGGGGGGTTAACATATCCCTGTGTCTTCACCTAAAGTGAGTGACCAGAGTGAATTTATGGGGAACTGGATGGATCAGGGGATTGATAGTGGGATATCACAACGCTAGCTTGGCAGTGAATGCTATTAGTTAAGGGTTACATCTTTCTGTTACCTTCAATGGGTTTTAGATCAAGGCTTAACCTTGCACAACAGTTTCAACACTAAGTCTGAGTTTTCACATGCTTATAACTTTCTGATGTGTAGGGTTGAACTCTCTTGGTCTCTGCACAAAGATGAGGCACTTCTGGGTATAGTTAGACTTCATCGCATTAATTCTTTAAGGGCCTGATCCAAACCCCAGTGGTGTCGATGAGAGTTTTTCGCTGACTTCAGTGGGCTTTGGATCAGCAGCCAAGCGCCCAACTGCACAAACTATTTAGGAAAGTTTGTATAAAAATGAGCTTTTGCCGGGTTGGGGCCTAAATGTGCAGCCTTCACATTGCATTAACACATTCCACCCCCCAACCCCCCATTATGCTTATAAGAAGCACCCGGGATTTTTTTCAGGGGAAAAGACAATATGCCGCATTTACTGGAAATACAACAATTAGCATATGCATTTATTTACACACACACACACACACACACACACACACACACACTATTCCGCCAGTCGATGTTATAGTTATCAATTTAGAGTTCGGATTAATTTAGTGGCCAGATAGGTTGATTATGCGTAGGTAGGAGCTGGGTTTTGTTGGTTGCGATACGATGCTTTGGGGAAGTCTTGGCAGGACAAACCCAAAGTTTTATGGCAAGGCACCCTGTTTACATAGTGTTTTTTTATTGGGACCAATGAGTTTTGCACCATCATGCTGTAATTAATTGTTGTTTGACGAGTGCTCGTTTTTTTATTTTTTTTTGTTTTTTATTAAATTTTTTAGGGAGTTATTCCATGCTGGTTTTGATTACAGCTATTTTTTTTATTATTGATAGGTGCTTGTTTTATTTTTTAGAGTCGTTAATTTGCCCTGTGACATTTTAATAGGGCCGTGTTGCAATCTTTTGGCGCCCTTACGTTTGTCCTTGGGTTGTTGGTTTTTTTTTTTTTTTTTTTTTTTAAGAACATTTGGTCTGGTGATGGCCTTTACACTTTTTTTTTAAACACACATACATCTCTCATTCACACACAAAACAGAACTGATTTACACAGAGCATTTGAACAGGAACATCAAATTGCAATGCAAGAGAAAACAATGATTGCATTCTTTTACTTATTTTAAAATACTAAACCTACAACAAAGTGGTGACCTGAAAAGGTCTGTTACTGCCGTGAAATCACCTCAGACACAGATTCTGGCTGTTGCATCTTTACCAATGGCCCATTAGGCCATTCCTTTTTGCTTTCAGCAAGGGTGTCTGGCAGGATATGATCAAATCATACACTAACACATTTAATACATGCTACATTATTATTCTTTATTTTTTATTTTAAATTATATAAAATACAAACAAAATCCTACTACTACACCCCCCATGTGTGCAGAGCTCTGCCTTGGTTAAGAAGTGGAAGCCTTTCATCTCTACAGCACCAGCTCAAATCAAGCCTGCTGTCTGAGGGTTGTTTGGTGGCCTACATGAAATCAAGGAGGTGGATCTCCATCAAGTCTTAGTGAACAAGTATCCACAGCACAAAACCTCTATCATTATTTGTACCATTTTTGGACGTCTTAACAAAGAGCCCAAGGAATGAATGAGTAATGAAGTACGAACAACCATCTAAGTAGTCCCTGCTGGTTGAGGTGCGTTGATGGACTGATGTGGTGAAGCTTATGCCACCCAGGTCTACGCTTCACCTGCTTTGTGGATAGAGGACCTCAGTCACTAGGACGGTCAACCAGCACTAATACCTCTCACACAGGAATCATCTCTGTGGTTTGTTAACATGCGCAGAGCTGGCAAGAGCCCCATCATGCAGGAAGAGTTCAGATGTAGCTTCCTCGACACTGCCTTATCTTTTCATATAATATTAGACAGCTCAGTTTTCTTTCGAGTCTTAACCATTCACTGGAAGCCCC
Organism: Terrapene triunguis; assembly: GCF_002925995.2. Taxonomy (NCBI): domain Eukaryota; kingdom Metazoa; phylum Chordata; order Testudines; family Emydidae; genus Terrapene; species Terrapene triunguis. The sequence goes on from NW_020664583.1 coordinate 7,757,496, forward strand.
CTAGCCCCATCTTAGCTCCATTCCCCAAAATAATTCAGAAGAGCATTACCAAACATTTTGTTTGCACTGTTTAGTTTCTTGTACCATCTTCCTCGAGTATTAATCTGAGAGATCTCACTCATGAGATTTTTGTAGCAACTTCTCCCATCTCCAATCTCCCCATCTTTGCAGACACACCTAAAGAGTAAGATACGAGTGAGAAATAATAGTCATTACAAAAACAGTTCATGTTATGCTTGATAAAGTCTGGATGTGATTCATTTATATAGAGTAGATACGTTGACTACACACTAATCTGTTAAAACCTAAATAAATAGCAGGGTGGAACAACATAGGAGGTGGAGAGACTGATCAGATCAAATCCACCCCCCTCCATATGAAATAGAATTAGCAATCCAAAAACACAGTGTTGCAATATTTTGTATCTGAAGATGCTACCTGGGAACTGCACATTAAACAAGATACCCATTATACTGAGAATTTGAAATACTCAACAAAACAAAACAAAACAAAAAGTATTTGACACCCATTAACCTACTACTTCCAAATGCCAGACAGAAAGGATGGGCTCTGCAGGATGTGCAGAAGGTTAATAAATCTAAGCTCTGGGGAAGCAGGGAGTGAATTCCAAAGCTGAACATCCTTCATGGACAGCACCCTGCCAGCAGCTCCTTGTTTAAATCCAGGGGAGTGCTGCCACTGATCACAACTAGGGCAGTAATACATAGTGGAGAGGTGGTTTCTTACCCTGCGCAGACCCCAAACCATTAGGAATTTACAAGTGAAAACCAACAACTTAAACTCCACCCAGAAGCTTATAGGCAGCCAGTGCAAGTTATAGAGCACTGATGGAAGGTGTTTTTTGTGAGGCCTTGACTATATTAGGGCATTTGATTTTCCAACAACAGAGCAGCTGCACTGGCGGTAGCAATAGTGTATTAGTGTAGACAGGACTCGGGCCTTTTAACCACTGTGTCATTGTAGCAGGGTTAGGGTTACCATATGTCCGGATTTTCCCGGACATGTCCGGCTTTTTGGTCCTCAAATCCCCCTCCGGGAGAAATTTCCAAAAAGCCGAACATGTTCGGGAAAATAGGGAGGCATGGTAAGGGGACCACCTCCTCCCCAGGGTTCAACTTTCCCGGCTCCCGCCGCTCTCCCCAGTGCAGCAGCAGCCGAAGCCCGGGAGGAGGCGGCTGCGAGCTGGGATGCCACCGGCCGGCGCTGCTCGGCCAGGGCCGGGGCCGGGCCGGAGCCGCTTGGCCGCCGGCCGGGGCTGGGCCGGGGGTGCTCGGCCAGAACCGGGGCCCGAGCCAAGCCGGAGCTGCTGGGACCGGGGCTAGGGGTGCTCGGCCGGAGCGGCTCGGCCGGGCCGGTGGGGCAGGGGGTGCTCGGCCACTGGCCGGAACAGGGGCCCGAGCCGAGCTGGGCCAGAGCGACCAGGGCTGGGGGTGCTCGGCCGTCACCGCTTGGCCAGCACTGCTCGGCCAGGGCCGGGGCCGAGCCGGAGCTGCTCGGCCGGGGCTGGTGGGGCCGGGGGTGCTCGGCCGCTGGCCGGCAGCCGGAACCGGGGCCCGAGCCAAGCTGGGCCGGAGCGACCGGGGCTGGGGGTGCTCGGCTGGCACCCCAGGGCCCGAGCCGGGCCGGGGCCAGAGCATCTTTGCTGGCCGCCGGAAGGAGCCGCTCGGCCGGGAGGGCCGGACTGGGCCGCGTCTCCTCGTGCCCCCCCCAGCCCCAGCCCCAGCTTACCTGCTGCCTGCCTTTTTCAGGCTTCCTGCGAACATTTGATTCGCGGGCAGCAGGGGAAGGGAGGAGCGTTCAGGGGAGGGGGCTGGGTTGGGGCGGGGACTTTGTGGAAGGAGCGGAGTTGGGCTGGGGCCGGGGCGGAGTTGGGGCAGGGCCGGGGGCGGGGAAGGGGCGGAGTTGGGGCAGGGCCGGGGCCCCTTGGAGTGTCCTCTTTTTCAGGGGCTCCAATATGGTAACCCTAAGCAGGGTGGTCACCCCACTCCTGCCTGGAGGGGTTAAAAAAAGCCCTGGAGAGGGCTGTGGCAAGGCTGATTGGGGAAGCAGCCTCAACTGGGGCCATGCCCCAATCAGGCCACAGCTGGCCGTATATAAGGGCTGCTACGCCAGAGCTAAGAGTCTCTCTCTAGCTATTGAGAGAGACAGGCCTGGCTGCTGGGGAGCTGAACAGGGTACCTAGAGTGGAGCAGGGCTGGTGAAAAGCCAGAGGAGCTGGGGAGCTCCGGCCTGGAAACCCCCCAGGCTGCAGGCCTTGCTAAAGGCTGAAAAGGTAGTAGGGTTGCAGAGGGGCAACCCAAGGGTAGGCAGAGGCAGCAGGTCCAAACCCTCCTTGCCGATGAGTGGCAATTATACTGCAGTCCGCCGCAGGGAGCGGGGGCTAGATGGTGACTGGCAGTAGCCCAAGACTGAGGCGAGGTGAGGATAGAGGGTTGAGGGTTCCCTGGGGAGGGGAGACCCAGCGAGATTGCAGGGTACTGCAGGGGGCAGAACCCTGAGAGAAGGGGCACTGGGGTCCGGGAGGGACACGGGGCCAGCGACAAGGTGAGACACCAGTCTGCAGAGAGCACTCTGGAGGCTGGCGAGCTAATTCCCTGGACGACCAGCAGGAGGCGCCGCAGCCGTGAGTCGCCACCCCGCTACAGTCATGAACAGCAAGTTGATGCACTGAAACACCCAGGTTAATGAGCAAGTGGCCTCATTCTGCACCAGTTTCAGTTTTCAGATAGTCTCCAGGTGTTGTTCATATAGAGCATATGACAATAATCTCACCTCGAGATGACAGATGCAGCAGTGGGCCACAGCTGCAATGTCAGTAGCCAAGAGATCACCAGGTACACGTGGGATAAAACACTCTTGGCCACACCTGTCACCAGCTAATCTGAACGGCCACAGTCGGTCAGGACCTTGGTTTTACATCTCTTCCAAAAGCAGCAGCCGAGCTGCCCCTTGCACCATGCCTGGAGTTCAGAACCAACTCAGAAGAAGCACCAGAGCACCATCTAAGGAACCACCCACAGCACTTCCTGATGGCCCTGAGATTCCCTTTGGAGTTTTCCAGTCCTACCCAAGGCCTAGCTATCGAGCTGTTTAGTATCTGAGCACTTGAGACCATGCTTCACACCCAAGGTATTGGTGCCAATCTAGGGAATGTTATTTTTCTAATACTATGTCCCAGAGCCCTCAACTTCTACTCATCTCAGTGGATTTCCAGCTCCACTGGTCCATTCAGACTGCCCAGTGTTTTCCAAGAGCCAGCTCTAGGCATATTGAGGCCCCAGGCAGGCTAATGAGTTTTGCAACAAAGCTTATCTGCATGTGAAAATCTCTGCCCCAGTTCACACAGCTTTGCAGCAATCAGACAGCAGCTACTTGGAATCACAGTCTGAAAACTGCACTTTTTCCTGTCTGGGTTCAATCCAAGTATCAGCTCAGCTATTGTTATTTCAGAATTGCAGACTGCCACACACAGGGCCAGAGGAGGAGGTTTACATGGCTCCAGCCTCGCAAAGGGCCAAATAATGGCTGCTCCAGAGCAGAGGCACTAGAAGAAGAAGAGTGAGCAGGGAGCCCTTCCCCCACCTTGCACATCCCCAGAAGTGAAGCCATAATTTGTCTGATTCGGGCTGGGGGGCACAAGAGGGGGAGACCTTTTAGTGCAGCCAGCAGCGTTAATGGTGCCTGAGGGACAGCATCAGAGATGGGGCCATGGCTTCCCTCTCCTGTCCCCGCAAAAGGCCATGGCTATTCCTTTTGTACAGAGTAGCAAGAGACACCCCTCACCATGCTCCCTCCAGGGCCCAAAAGGCATTACACCAGGATTGTTCCCAGACATGGTGGCTCAGGCAGTGCTCCCCTTTCCTAAGGTAGCTCAGCCTCCCATGAAGCATGATTGAGCCCAAAGTGTTTGCTCAGATGAGCACTTTTTTCTTCTACAGGAATCGTTTTAAGGCTAGTTTTAGTATGTCTCTCCACTGTGCTGAGCAGTCATACCCAGCACTAAACTGGCCTAAAATCCTCATTCATTCTCCTACTCATGGGCCTACCCTGGAAGAGTGTTGAAGATTCTTTCGTCAAACACACATCACAGGGCCCTGTCCAGGAGTAACATGCTGGCAAAGGGTGTGCTGTGTCCCTCTTCACGTGTCTGTGCCACTAGATAGCTTACTACTGCTACCAGCTAACAGGGGCAGCGAGTTATATACACTCGTGGTGCCTGGGGTCCACCAATATTCAGGGCCCAGCCCCACCTGCCACCCCCACACGCCTCCCCCGAGTGTCCCCTGGCCCCCACTTGCTGCTCCCGCTCACCTCCCCGGCCCGGGGGCCTGCAGCTCACGCTGACTCTGCTCTGCCGCAGGGTCCTAGTGCCCCCCATCCACTAATGGCAGGGCAGGCTGCCCTTACTCTGCCCTTCCACCCTAGCCATGAGTCTCTCCAACATCCCAAACCCCTCAACCCCAACCAGAGCCCTCATCCCCCCACACCCTAATCTTCTGCCCCAGCCCTGAGCCCCCTCCTGCATCATGAACCCCTCATCCCCCCGCACCCTAATCCTCTGCCCTAGCCCTGAGCCCCCTCCCACACCCCAAACCCGTCATCCTCAGCCCCACAGCCCTCACCCCTGCACCCTCTCCCACCCCCAAACTCCCTCCCGGAGCCTGCATCCCTCACCCCCTCCTATACCCCCACCCCCAGCCCAGAGCCTGCACCCAAACTCCGTCCCAGAGCCTTCACTCCTCACCCCCTCCTGCACCCCCACGCCCGCCCCAGCCCAGAGCCTACACCCAAACTCCGTCCCAGAGCCTTCACCCCTCACCCCCTCCTGCACCCCCACCCGGAACCTGCACCCAGCATCCAAACTCCATCCCAGAGCTACACCCCAGACCTCCTCCCCCCACCCAAACTCCCTCCCAGAGCCTTAGGCAGGTGGGGGGTGGAGTTTGGGGGGGCGGGTTCTGGGCACCACCAAAATTTCTACAAACCTGCCACCCATGCCAGCTAATGAGGTTACTCCTTTAGCTCAAGTGGCTGATGAAACACCGAATGTCCCACGTTCAACCCCTCTTATGGCCCAGGTGAGGGGCTGTCACAGCTACTTATGTAAGATTTTTATTTGTTTCAATGGACTCTTTTGTTCTTTTCAAAACCCTGACCACAGCCAGTATTCCCCACCTATGTCTCTGGTTTTCCAATATTATTCAGCTCATCCAAATAAAAGCCTTGTTTTAGTTACAAAAACATGCATCTTTAATGGCACTTTTTGGAGCAACCTACCTGGCAGTCCCATCTGGACTGATTTTACATTTTGAACTCACGTCACAGAAGTACCGCTGACAGACACTGACAAACGAGCAGCCTGCTGAAGGGTTCAGGCCACTCATTCCAGGCTTACACACACAAGATGACTAAGGAAAGCAAAATCAGATGATTAAAATCTTGCAATCACAGATCGACTTGTATTCAAGAGCATCCCACAAAGAGTTTAGACGATCTATCCTTGCAAAAGCAAAGTTAGAATAACAGCTTTGACCAGTGCAATTTAACCCAGCAAGACTCACTGGAAGAATTAGTTACCTGGTTTTCTACTGCTACATACAAATTCATTAGATGCAATTCTTCACCTTACCTTTCCTGGGCTTTTATAGATACAGACGGTGGAATTTTCAGGGCAGCCTCCATTATTGATAATGCATGGATTGATGGGTTGGCATATCTTCCCATCTCCATGATAACCATCTTTGCAAGTGCATTCATATTTTCCTGGTCTTAGAGCCTTACAGACAGCTAACGAGGAGCATGGTGATGAAGTACAAGGATCTTGAGCTATACGTAAACACAAAGAGATGAGAGGGGAGCATAACCAAGTCTCTCATTAAAAACCAGCACTTGAAGTACTACATGTAGAAACCCTCTGATTCAAACATAATGGGGGATGTGGAATTTATTCAGTTTAAACTGGGAAACTTTTCGACTCATATAACCCAATGTCAGACAATGGAGATTTTTTGGCTGAGGGATTTGGATGAGCGAGCTGAGCAGTTCTCATTTCATATTAATAGCGTAAAAGTTAATAAGAGAAGGGCCAGAGATGAGAAGTTTGGGTCTCTATCTGAACTTCTACAAACTCTGAGGGTATTTGAAACCAGAGTTTTGGTCCATTAAGGTCACCAAATGTGTAGGGTGTTTGGATCCATCCACCTCTAGATAGTAATTTATGTTTAAATAGTAGTGTCTTTTAGTCCTAGGAAAAGCAATTCATGAACATAAAACAAATTTTAAATGAGAGAGAGAGAGAGAGAGATCACTATCAATTCATGAAATGCAGCCACCTCTGGGGTGGAAAACAGCAGCCGTTAAAGTTGCACAGTTTTACATGTCATCTAAAACTGGCACTCCCAGCTCCATTTTGGCACATTAGCCTAGCACAGACACAGAGAAAAAAGTGCTGTTATGGCCCAGGTTACCAGGAGTTCCTAAACATTAGGTCATTGAGAACTTCTCCATATGAACACTTAGTTCGCAGCAAGCTGGGGTATAAAGCCACCCCGCACTAGCCTGTCATGCACTAACTGTCCATGGGGACCTGCTGTGGCACACAAAAAGTTTCCTACTGCACTTGATCTATTCCCATTTCAAAGTGGGGCAGTGCACATCTGGCTAGTGTGGGGTAGATTGACACCCCAGCTTGCCACAAACTATATGTCCATGTAGACAAGCCCAGAGACTCCACAGTGAGGTACATGATTACATGCTTTATTTAGCCTGGCTGCACCGTATGATTATTCACACAGAACTGATTGACTCTCCAGAATTCTGTCCCAACACGACACATTCCCTCCAGCTCGCCCACCTACACAAGGAGCAGCCTCGAGATCTTTAGTTTGGTTTTCCAAAGCTCCCTTACATAGAAATCTGTTGACTTCAGAACAGCCCATGACACTCAGTTGTGCCCAAGTCAAGGGCTCAGGCTTGGGCCCCACGCATGTGGGAAAACACGGCAGCACAACCCCATTCTGCTAGAGGTGCAGCAGTGTTTGGTGCATCATTGGCAGCCCCACGCCACATGGATCCAGTCACAGGAGATTGTCCTGAATATAGGATTAGAAGGATTTGATCACAGGGAGGTGTCTCACCTTGGCATATGCTCCCACTCTTTCTATAGCCTGGCATGCAGTCACATATTGCCTTCCCATTCACCAACACACACTGGGCATTGTTCCCGCAGGCTATACCTCTGCAAAGGGGAAGTTCTGAAATCATAAAACAAAGGATGGTTCCCTCAGGTGCAGCGGATGCCTCTGGATAATACAGCTTATCATCTGAGGAGGCCAAGAAATAATTTAAATGATTCCTATTATTATTATTTGGGTTTCAGTAGTATGCAGAGGCCCCAGACCAAGACTGGGGCCCTGTTGTGCTAGGCACAGTGAACAGCACATGTGACTAGTAAGGAAACTGCCCACGCCAAGGAGTTTACACTCTAGACAGATAAGGCAGACAAAGGGTAGAAGAAAGGAAGCATTAGCCCCATTGCACAGATGGGGAACTGAGGCCCAGAGAAGGCTGTGCGACTTGCCCATGATCAAAGCCGGAGTCTGTCACAGAGCCGGGATTGATTCTTGCTCTCCTGAGTCCTCACTCAGTTCCTTAACCACAAGCCCATCCTTCCTCTGCATTTTCAGACTATTTCTCCTCCTTCCCAGCATTTCCTAGGTCTAAACAGCTTCTCCTCTGGAGGCACATATATTGAGCCCACTTCATGATTTCTAAATTCTTTGTGAGGGAAATGCCAACATTTACCTTGATCACACTTCGGACCAGTGTAACCTCCATGGCAGGTACAGCTTCCATCACCAGAGATCCCGTGGTTGCACACTCCATGCTGACAGTCACACACTGCAAGAGAAACCCACACAAGCACGTACTGGAAGCTGCAGGGAACAGCATGGGCGCTTGGGATACATCCGCTAAACACACTGAAAGCTTATAAATCCAATCCAGGCTTTTAAGTCTACAGTAGGGTGACCAGATAGCAACTGTGAAAAATCAGCATGGGGGGATAATAGGATATAGGACAAAGCCCCCAATATCAGGCCATCTGGACACCTTAGTCTACAGGCAACTGTACTTTAGTCTCTCACTCTTAGAGGCCAGGGCCATAATGAGGTTTTGCAAGCCAATCTCAAAGGTGGAGGGTGCAGGGACTAAGAGCACTGAATCCCTGTCTGGGCAGTGCAGGGGCAGGCAGAACACGGCCATGGGTGGAGCATGCTGCTCAAATGCAGCATCCACACCACCTTTTCAGAGTTCTCCATCCCCTCCTCCTCTAGTGATTGCTGCAGTCCACCTGCTAGCATGGAAGGAGAGAGGCCAGGGGACAGTTAGTGTCACTAAAGATGCTATCACTCCTTGAATGCAAGCATGAGGATCTTGGCTATCCCCTATGCCAATACAAGGGTGGGGGAAGTGGGGGCAGGCATAATCTGGCTCTATGAAATGCAACGTGTGAGAAGAAGTGCAGGGATCTCTGCCAACATCAAATTTATTAGCTTCATGGGAAGGGCAACATGGGGGAAGCTAAGACATGCTTGGGGGTGGGAGGGAAGCAGCAAGCAGCCAGCGGGCGGGAACGGGGGTAGCAGTAGAAAATGTGTGGTTTTGTTTTTTGTTGTTTTTTTTAAAACCAAAAACTGCAGAGAGTTTTGGGTTATGGATGCAAAGGACAGTGGGAAAGAGGGGATAGGAGAAAAAAGGGACTGATCTGAGATCCCAGGTGGGAGAGACTGAGAACACCCATACTAAAAGGGTGTGATGGCTGTGATGATTTTTCTGTTTATTGAATATAGGAATAACAAGCTTACAAGTGTGTGGCAAACTGCTCACCCTATTCCCAATGATTAAGGCCACCAACTGTGGGCTTAACTTTCCAATGTGGGCATCCTAACAGGATGCTCAAATCCACATCTGGGAGCTCAGAAGTAGGTGAGGAACACCAGCGTGAACAAGTCTCAGTGCTGATTCCAGTGCCCAGAAGTGGGATTTAGACATTCTAATGCTGGACCCACATTACACACTTGATCCCACAGTTTCAGCATCCTCCCCATCAGGCAAATGCAAAACAGCCTCGTCCTGGAGGAGGAGAATGATGAAAAAAGGCTGCAGTTGTAATTTTCAGACAGCAGCACCCGTCTCTCCACTGATCAGCCCTCCTATGCCATCCTCGTCCACTGCATTCATTTACTGGTACGTGGGGATGTCGCTTTGCAGTTGATTTAGATTGTTCATTGCTGTAGTTTACCTGATTGACAGTCAGGGCCAAACAGATTCTCATCCAGACAATCTTGGCAGGCAGAGCCGCCATACCTCCCCTAAAAGGGCAAAAAAATTTGTTCAGTCATATTTTCTTATGATGTCACTTAGTTCAAACTGCAAAGTGATAAATAACTCTTGTTACGTCTCTCCTCTTCCCCTTTTTATTTTCTGTTCATGCTCAGGTGATACAACATAGAAACCTGCTCTTACAAGTGCCTTACCAATAGCCCTTGCAGTAGAAAGGAGAGTTGATGTAATTTTACCAATGAGCAAACAGCAGAACAATCATGGCAGTCATTGAAGAAACAATGTCCTTATCATGACTAGAAACAAAAGTACCAGTTCTCTCATGCTCTCTCTCAGAGGGCTTGATCCGAAATTCATTCATGTCAATGGGACATTTTCTGTTTACTTCATAGGGCTAAGTATCAGGCCCTAAATTATTGCTATATCCAGTTTCCTTTCAGACTAGCTGTGCTGAACCACATACGTTAAACCTAGTTTTAATTTTTATCTGGCCTCTTTTTCTGCTGATCTGGAGAACATGTTGCAAATTGTGGCCTTTTTTGGTCTCGCTCACGGGTCTCGTCAGTCAGTCAATGGGGTTGTGATTCTACAATCCTCACGGTGTCTGGGTGAATTCTTTTATGACTGGGTTAGATCCTTCCTATGCTCTCAGGCACCAGCTGGGTACATGAGGCGTGTATGGGTACTGCGAGGCAGCTGCAGGTCTCAGCTGTGAGACAAGGAAGGACCTGACAAGGCCAGGGAGCTGTGTGCTTAATTTTGCCTCATTGCCTCCTCTAAGGTGAACTACCACATGCACATTTAAGATCATGTAGGAGGGGTGTCTTTCAGCTTGTTCCCACAAGACTTGTATGAGGGGCAGTACTGACCTGAATCCATAGGAGCGCTCGTAACAGCAGAACAGAGTCCCCTTTTACCATCAACCTTCTGGAGGGTGTTTGTCAGAGGAATAGGTACCCAGACCCCCACATTGCAGGGTGGACTGGGCTCTGAGGGTGGTTTGATGCGGACAGCCCAGCTAGAACTGGTAAAGATTCTGCCCATCTAGGTGGAGTATAAGGCCCAGATCCTCCAAGCTATTTAGGCGTTTCGATGGGAGTTAGGCAGCTAAACACTGTTGAGGATCGGGACCCTAAACTCCTTGGTGTGCACATTATTGTCAAAAAGCAAAAGTAAAAGTGAAGGAAGTCCTGCCCATTAAGGTCCAAACACACCAGACCTTCTTTCAGCCCAAGGGAAACTATAGGACACAGCTTATTTCACTCAGGGAATGGGGAAAATCCCCCCACACTTGTCAGCTCCATCTCTTCCTAGATATTCTTCCAAACTCTCACAGCCCTTGCTTCCTCATAGCACGTGCCTTGTACATAGGGTGACTAGATAGCAAATGTGAAAAATCGGGATGGGGGTGGGGGGTAATAGGAGCCTACATAAGAAAAAGACCCCAAAATCGGGACTGTCCCTATAAAATCAGGACATCTGGTCACACTACTTGTACAGCATGTGAAGAGGAATTCATTAGTCCTCCACAGCTGGCCCAGCCCTGCTCCCCTACAAATCCGTACACTCACGGAAAGCAACTATACACTTTTGGCCAGCCAGAGGATTAATGCCTTCCCTGCTGCCCCCTCACAGTACATCCTGTACTGACCTCACAGGTGCAGGTTCCATTCCGTGTTATACCATCCAAACAGGTCCCATGGCCACTGCAGGGCTTTTCAGGTCCACCAGGGCATTCTGGCAAACAGGAGGCATGCCACAGATTAGCAAAATCAACACTTCTCTGTCCCGGTATGCATGTTTACTACAACCATTACTGTTATTGCAAACAAATGGACTCAGAAGGAATGAAATGTCTGCCTGTAGGTGGCTTCAGTTGTGTTAAAGGGGGGTTCCTATCTCCACTGGATCACAAATGGTTTTATTTTTCTGTTGTCATATATGACAAACATTATCCATTCTGTTAGGGACAAAGAGCTATAAAAGATTCTAAGGAGCTGTAATTTACTTAGGCCAAGGGGAGCTGAGGACATTCAGATCTTTGCAGGATCAGGCCTTTTATTGTTAGCTCCATTAGAAACAGGGAAAACCTGAACAGATTTTCAGCCAAATATTCAGGAAAGGCCAGTCATGTTGGAAGCTCAATTTGAGACAGCCCCAGGCCTACTTTTCAGAGGTGTGGAGTGCCTGCAGCTCCCACTGACTCCAACTGGAGTTGGGGTGGGCAGCACCTCTGAAAACCAGGTGCCTGGTGTCTCCAAATGTGTCCTCCAAAATGGGAGGGGGCTGCTTTTGAAAATGTTATGCTTGGCCTTTTGGGTCAGCTGTGCTCTGACAGAGTCTAGAAGCTTATTCAAGCCATCCAAGGCTGAAAGCAGGCTAGAAATCTCATCACCTCAGGCCCTCTCCAGAAATGGGGAGTCTTTTCTATTTTCAACTGGGCTGACAAGAGTGTGGGATTTGCCTCATGTAACTTAGGCCGTGTTTATATGTACAACGCAGCAGTGGCGCAGCTGTACCAATACTGCAGTGTGTCTGGTGAAGATGCTCTAGGATGATGGGAGACAGCATAAAAAAACCCATGCATGCGAATGGAAGGAGCTTCTCCCACCGACATAGGGCTGTGCACATGAGCGTTTATGTCGGTGTAATTTATGTCGCTCACGGGGTGGTTTATTCACACCCCATGTGACATAAGTTATGCCAATACAGGCTGTGTTGTAGACATAGCCTTAGTAATTCAGCTTCTTGGCCTCACTACAACCAGCAAGTATTAAAACAACAGGAAATGAGCCAAACATTTTTGGATTCAAATAGCTTGGTCTGAAATATAACTGAGGATTCAGAGTGGTTATTTTCATTCCTGGCTGGAGACTTCATGTGGTTATGGTGGCTTTAGAGGTGACGAGCTCCCAGAAGGAAATCTCTCTCTTTTTCCTTGGAAACTTTCTTAAAGAAAAATTCTCTTTTAAAACATTTTTTTTTAAAATAAGAGTACCTTCTGCAAAAGGGAGTTTTGCCATGAGTCAAAACACAACAGGGCTCAAATCATGTGCAGGGGAGAAGTTCCCTTCCCAAGACCTTCAAACTTCCCTATATGGATACTGGAAATCTTGGGATCCAGTCTAAGTGTCTTGGAAACATGAAAGAGAATCCTGAAAACAAATCACTCCCCATGGAGTTGACCTGCAGGACTGTTAATTCTAGGGCAGCACTTTGAAGTGCCTTGACCTGTCAATGGCTGTAAGGACCCATGAAGAACCTACCATAGCACTCAGTACCCCAGAATCCCGGGCAGCATTTTTTCTCCTCAATTTCCTTCTTACACATGTGACTGCACCCTGGTACAGAAAGGGTGTCTTCTTCAAGATTTACTGTGTATCTTAAACAGAAAAATCCAAGATCAGTGATTGTAACAAACAGTTTGGGACCCAACCTATTCTGTATAGATTGGACTGGATAACAGACTGATCAGGACAATGATGGGAGATTTCTGAGCTGCTTTTTGATTCATATTGAGTAAACTGTTTGAAAACCACTCCATACGAATGAAGAGTGCAATACACTGTCCTGTGGCATGGAACCACAAGCACAACCCAGGCTTAGGAGGTCATATTATGCAGGGCTCCGATTAATTCATTAGCTTCCAATCAAATACTGGATCAGATTTTGAGTCCTAGTCTTCATCTTCAAAGCTCTGAAAGAGCTGCGCTATCTCCAAGACTGACCCTCCCTGCCTCCCTCATATTTGTGATCCATAGGAATAATGAAATATTCACTGGCAAGGTCAAGGTTTGTGGGAGATGGAGACAGATCACCAGCCCCACTAAGGTCACGGTGTGCTGCAGAAGGGGCTCAAAGTGATCTTAAAGTGGCCTTAAAGAGGAAACTGAGGATTCCGCCTCTGGAGTGGCGGGGAAGCATGTCAGAAACCTAAGCTGATATACAGCAGACATTGCTGGCTTTACACCAGCTCCCTTGCCTCACTTCTGCCAGAGGGGTCATGTTGTGGGCAGGTGGGGGCAGGGGAAGATGCTCCAGAGTCAGATCCAGAGAGCAATGCACTCTGCTGATCTCCAGCATGGTAGTGCAGAGTAGTGAGTTTAAAGTCACTCAGGCATTTTTAATCCTTTGTCTAATTCACAAAGGAAGGAATGGCCGTGTGATTAACGCACTTGATGGCGATTCAGGAATTTCGGGGTCAGTTCCCAATTCTGCCACAGACTTCCTGTGCAACCTCGGACAAACCACTATGTTCCCTCACTTGTAAAATCAGTCTGATATCCTTCCTCTCACTTGTCCCTCTGGTTGCCATATCTAGAGCATAAGCTCTTCACAGCAGGGACTGTCTCTTACTGTTTGTGTACACAGCTCCTAGCACAGTGGGGCACTGATCTCACTTGGGGCCTCTAGGTGCTTCAGGAATCTTAATCATCATCATTTATAAAGGAAACGTTAAAAAATATTAGTGCCCAGTTGTATTATTATTACTCCCTTAAATTTATCTTTGGCAAGAACTTAACCTTCCTTCATTGACTCAACTCAAGCGCCTTGTTCCACACTTTTACTGCTTTCATTGTGCCAGTCTGATCACCAAATACATCTGCAATAATTGCAAAATGGCTGGGGCTATTTTTAAAATGTTTCAAGCTAGTAGTAAGGCACAGAAAACAGTGGACAATAGAGCTCCATGTTAACTGCTAAAGTTCACTATTGACTAGATTTGCAGATAATAATCTATAGTGTTCTGTTTTTGTACAACCTTTTGGTAAATTCATTTTCCCTTCACCCTTTTCCAATTACAGTTCAGCTACAGAAATGTGTTCAGCTTAACAGAATGAGCATAGAAAATACAGGAACAAGCAGTACATCAAAAGGGAAATAAGGGGGTTAAAAAATTCAAAAGTGACATTGAATTTGGTTTGGTTGCTAGAACAGCAGAAGGGAAGTAATAGCTCCTGGGTCTATAACTGGTTCTGTCCTTGCCTCAATATGTGACCTTGGACAAATCACTCAGACTAACATTTTTAATCTTGGGTGCCTAGAGTTAAGTACCTCACATCCCAATCCCGCAACTTGTTCTGGGTATACAGGTCCCTGTGACCACACAGAAGTCAATGGGGATTCACAAGGGTCCATTCACAAGAAACAAGCTGCAGGATTGGGGCCACAGACTGTATTTAGGCCCCTAAATAAAAGTGTCTTGATTTTTAGGGGTACTTGTACCTGCAACTCCTGTCTGAACTCAGGTGGAGCTGTGAATTCTCATTACCTCTGAAAATCAGGCTACTTTTATTAAAGGTGCCTAAATATGGGTTTTGGTGCTTAACTCTGGGCGCTCAAATCTGAAAATTTTGGCCACAGTTTCCTCCACAGGGTTATGAAGTGTGAGGAATTAATGTCTGTTCAGTTCTCTGAGATCTTCAGATGACTGCACTAAAGAAATATCACTATTAAATATTCATTATCTATACATCTATACACATGACCATGAGTACACATACATGAACTATGTACTTCAAGCTGCCTCTTCTTTAACCCTAAACCAGAATTATATTGCTCCCCACCCAATGGTAGAAACCAACCACATCTCTCTTCCTTTATTCTTATACAAGGCAACTTCTCCCTGGCCTGCAAAAAACATGCCTTGAAATGCTGACTTATATGTGAGTATATACAATAAATACAAAAGAGTTATAGAATGGCCTGTAAACCTGATATGGCAGGCTGAACAGGGAGATGGGCCTTACCTGCAGCCTCTCTCTCCTAGCGCCTGGGTCATCTTTATCCACCCGTTTGGACACACCACTTTGGTGGCCACAGCACAGGAGGTGCAAGGTGTAGCCAAGGTGAACATCGTCTTGATATTGCAATGCATGGATTTTAACTTAAAAAAAAATAGCAAAGCATTACATTGTTACCTTTAGTCACTGATCTCATCTACCCCTATTATCTCCCCACCCTGAGGACCCTGGTTTACACTGGGAATTTCATCAAGGGGGGCCAGCAGGCAGTGTAGCTACTTTAGTGCAAACCACAAATGCAGACAGGCTAAACCATGACTTTACACTGGTAGCAGCTTACTCCTGCTTGGACCTGGGTTAAGGTGCACCAGTGCAAATACAGCTATTCTGGTGGCTGACTCCAAGACCTGACTCTAACCTTATTTTCTTTTACTAGAGTAACAAATGTTAGTGGGTAACGTTCCTTATTGTGCAACAAAGATGAGGTCAGATGCTGACTTTGCTTCTCTTTGTAAATAATTGATCTCTTTTTTCCAGCACATAGAGGCTCCCACCACAATCAGAGCCCCATTGTGCTAGGTGTGCACAAACACAATGCGCTGCTGCAAAGAGCTTACAAACTAAATAGACAAGACAAAGGGTGGAAGGGGAAAAAGGTGTGAAGTAATTTGCCCAAGGCCATGCTGCAGGACAATGGGAGAGCCAGGAACTGAACCCAGTTTTTCAGAGTCCCAGTCCAGTGTTCTGCCCACTAGAACACAATGCACTCCTGTTTTGCTCTACCTGATTCAGGCCTGAGAAAAGTCTCCACAAAGTACTGTCACCAACAGGACTGATTCATCCATGACCTTTGTGGCATGTTCGAATTATTGACAGCCCACCCAAAAAGAAATGACACTATAATCCATCCTACCCACCCTGCTGAGACTCTGCCCTGCTGTACAAGTGATGGCCTAGGCCGGTTTGGAGAATAGGTCTGAGGCCTGCATGGGTAGAGTGGATGGGTAAAGTGGAATTCATGGCCTGCATCTGCGGGGTAGGAGCTCTGACTCTCATTGGGGGGTGACTATGGAAGGTCCCAGTCTGTACAGAAAGGGCAGAGTGGTGCATAGTGGAATGGTGAACAGGGTAACAGTGTTCTTTATAGACTGTATATGGAAAACAAGGTATGATAAAGCAGCAGCAGTGGCTCAAGCCTGGGACTGTACCACAGAAGACCTGCATTCCAGTTCTGACACCGTTTCACTGGGTGGCCTTGAGCAAGTCACTTATGCTCTCTATTCCTCAGTTTCCCCATCTACTTCCCCTCCTTCACAAGTGAGGTGGCAATGCTTCATTCATTAATGTTTCTAGGGCACCTTGAAAAGCGTGGTTGGAAGGCATGACAGAAACACAATATACATTAGATTCCTTGTTCACTGCACTTTCCAGACAGAGTCCCTCCAATTTTGCATTGCACCTGCCTTTGATCTGTTTAATAAAAGAGCCACCTGAAGCTCGGGCATTTGAATGCCCTTTCAGTGCTCTGCCTCCTCCTAAATCATGCCTTTTTAGATGGATGGCCATCCCTAGCTCCCTTTGCTAATAGTCTTGAAGTCTCTCCTTCCATTGCCAACCCCTCTCTACTGTTTGGTAGAGGGCAGCCCTTCCACAACTCAGCCACTAGAGAACAAGATTCCTACATGTCTCATGCAACTTGTAACTTTATAGGCTAGTTTATTCCTCTGTCAGCAGGAGACAAGAAACGCAGTGGCAGCAGACACTTTGTAATATGAATTAACATGCCTTCCATCCTACTGAAACGGCTAATCACCACAGAGCTGAGAAAACCAGTCTAAATAAAGCCACATGCACATTCCTCACAATGCTGCTAAACATGAAAACTGAACTGGATGTATGAACCAAAACAAAAATCTAAGG
Source organism: Terrapene triunguis (assembly GCF_002925995.2). Taxonomy (NCBI): domain Eukaryota; kingdom Metazoa; phylum Chordata; order Testudines; family Emydidae; genus Terrapene; species Terrapene triunguis. The sequence goes on from NW_020664583.1 coordinate 7,774,523, forward strand.
GAAAACATTTCGTATTACTCATACGGACACTGCCAAGAAACAGGTTTCAAACCAGTTTTTTCCTGTTGCATCAAGGTGCTCAGATACAACGGTGAACAGTGTAGGGTATTCACCTAGATAGATCTAATTACACACTTACATAGCACTCACATACAAGTCTACAATAACTAATCACTAAGTCCACTATCTAGCACTTACACGCAGCTCTACAACAAACCAGTCTGCAGGCAATGAAGGGATTTTATTTATTTGGTAAGGAGAGAGATTTCAATTGGAAGTTTTTAAGGGTTTATTGTAAAATCTTACCATTTTTTAAAACCTGTGAGCTATGATAGACAATCCTTTGACAGTGAAGAAGCCATTGTTTGTTCATTCACTGAGACAGCTGCACTGTCTGATATGAATAAACACTGCTGTACAGATCAGCATGCAGTAGTTTACTGCTACCTCCTCATGCTCTCTTGGGCAGGTTTGGGATTGGATTCTGGACTGGGTTTTGCTTCTGTTGGGTTTTAAACAGGGTATCTTCTCAGTCTCTCTGAGAAGCATGAAGGCTCATCACTTAAATCTCACTTTGGGCACGTCAACCTTAACCGTTTTCAAGCCAACTTTTCTACAGCTGCAGTTTAGAAATACTTTTAGAAAACACTGAGGAAATTCTACAAGGCACTTTAGAGCTCAGTCCTACCAGGGAAAAAGTCCCCCTGACACCAGTGAAGTAAGTGGGAGTCGAGGATGCTCAGCCTCTTGGAGGATTGGGCCCACAGTCCTCATGCTGCTATTGTATCCTCTTTGCATTTAGTGCTGAGAATGCGTAAATCAAAGTTTACTTAAGATCCAAGCAAAACTCCATATCCTTAATTTTACATATACAATACAGACTCTAGATATTACATACACACAGAGGAAAGGTAGCAGATTGTCTTAAAGCTTAATTAGGGAGGTGATTCAACATATAACTAAATTCACACTGAATTTTTTTGGGGGGGCGTATCCTTCAGTAACACAGCCGCCATCTAAAAATGAGTAATTTCCTACGATCATTTAACTGTGAAATAAAGACTTGCGAACTTACCTTCTGACTCTGCCCTTCAACTGTGGAAATGAACCAGGCTGCTAAGAAGGAAAACAGTAACCCAGGAGGATGCATTTTCATGCTTTTACAGATGGGACCCTTTTCTTGAAGGGGGGGTTGATGTAGTCGATGGAATTTCAGTAAGATAAGACCGCCTACTAAGAATCAGATCCAAGAAAAACCAGAGGTTAAACATAAACAGGGAGAAAACACTTTCGCACTCTGGATCTCCTATTCTAAAGTATACAGAAGTGATTCTGCTACTTTTAACGTCAAACATGAGTCAACAACAGCTTTTTTTCTCTCTCTCTCTCTCCTTTTTTTAAACACATACACATATATACACACACACACACACAACCCTGTGAGTAGGTGGTTTACTGAAAACAGGAACATCTACGGATTTCCTCCCACATATCAGTTCAAAACAGATGGAAGGAAATCCTTAGTTTTGAATTGATTGGAATGAAATATGTTAACTATATCCTTAACTGGAAGCAAACCCAAGAGAAACATATACTGGAGAATCTGGATGGCAAATCAATTTCATTTCATTGCTGATAATACAACCAAGTCAACTAAAAAACACCATCCATCCATTGCCTGTTGCAGCAGATATTTATTTGTTCTATAAGGCAAATCTTTGCAGATGGTCTATACAATACTTAATAAAGAGAACAAATATTGCCTATAAAGCAAAATTGGCCCATTCGTTGGGGTTTGATGTTTATTTAAAATGCATGAGTTGTTCAACAAGAAGAGTGTTACATTTAGCATACCAGCTTCTCTGTGGGTGACAGCAAAATATAAAAATTATTTTCTAAACACGTTACTGGTAGCTAAAGTAATTCAGGGAGGATGTTTTTCAACACTCGGAGTAATCAAGCCCTTAAATTTAAGAGACATGCTTGCCCTTGCATTGAGTTTGCAACTGAATATCTCTTGCTGGTGACAGTAGAGAAAATTAAGATTTACAACATGTTTGATGGGCGCTTTATCTACAAATGTTGCCAATAGCATTCACTTTATTTAGTGGTGTAAGGAATTGTCCAAACAGCACTTAGCTGTAAATACTATTAGACCATGATGACAGTGACTAAGTATATTAATAGGTTTATTTAGCCATTTCAGATGTGTGTATAAGCAAATCAGTCATTTTTAGAATTTATTTGTGTGTATATATAGATGAACACAGAGTGTATTAATTCTTAATACTTATATAGCACTTTGCATATATATACACACACACACAGAGCATGTATTAATATACAGTACTTGGCATACACATTCCCACCAACAGAGTACATAAAAACATAACAGGAAAATAGGTACTATACTTACTAATGCTGTTAATTGTAGTCTACCTCTTCTCCCATCTAACAGAGAGATACAGGCTGATGAACAGCGGTGCTATATATCTCACAGCAACAGGAAGCAAACAAGGCCTGTATAAAAAGTCCCAGCCCCGCAACTCACTTCCAGCTTGATCAGACGATTCAGCCCATTTGCCCCTATGAGTCATTCTGATGCAACTGCAATCCTGGGGAAAGGGCCATGCAGGCAGCATATCACTATGGAGCACACCTGGATAGACCCAGCCTCTGGTCCATACCAGAGTGAAGTACAGATCAGCGGAGTGGCATCAGGTGCCAGCACAGTCACCACAGGGCCTGGCGTTCAAAAGGGTTGTGTTGGGATAGAGTGACGGGAGGAGGAGGACAAAAGACAAACTGATATTCAGGAGAGGGGAAAGGGAAGGTCATGCATCTGTCCTTCCCTTTTCCAAGCATCAAGTACTCCCAGCCCAGCTCCACTTCAGCCATCATCTCTCCAGCACCATACCCACCCCAATCCAGCCACCTTCCCAATGGCAAATTTTCCCTTGGCTTCCATAGTGAAAAGCACCAGCAACCTAAAGAGCTTCCCAGCTGGGAAAGCTTCCCTCACCTCTCTTTCCTCATGAAAACCAATGCTCCCATCATAAGCATTGTCCCAGGCCCCAACCTATTGACTCTCCTGCATCCCCCAATTGAAAGACATCCTGATTTGCCTACCCTCCCCTTTGTGAAAACCCTGCCCTTGATAATAGAGACACAAGTGCCTCTCTTTGCTGTGGAAACAGCCCAGCTACCCATAGCAACAATATCCTAAACTCACCACAGATGGCTCCTTTGGTCAGGCTGTAGATCAGAGCAATAAAATAGGTAGGGTAGTTGCAATATATAAAATATGTTATCTGTTAAAATACATGAGCTCTGTTTACCACCACACTACTGCAATACGCTAGTCAAGAAATTAAAGGTCTAAATCTATGTACCCCAAGTCATGTTACTAGTCTTTAGTCATGTGCATAGACTTCTCCTCATCATTAGTAATTCTCCGTGAGAGTAAGGTTGCAGGAACAAGTCCAATGCTCTCTATTTATAATCCCGATTATGTATAGCTGAATTTATTCACACAGCATATAAAAAAAAAATCACTAAAAAGTTTGACCGCACAAGTGATCATTCAAAAATCCAGCACAAATTATTAAAGCTGGTCAGAGTTATAAACAATGAGGAAGTCACTCATTATAAGCAAATCAAGGCAGTGTGGAATGAAAATGTACATATTCAAATTGCTGTTACACTGCACAATACCTGGACAGCAACGTTCTTCTGTCTGCCTCTGATTTGAGATTTAGGCTTACTCAGCAAATGGCTACATTACACATTGCCAAAGCAGGAATTCAGTACAATGCAATTGTTGGAACTGTGGTATGGTTAAGGCTAACCTGCTACCAGTGTTGTGGGAATGTGCTCATGTTCATAAGTTTTGGGAGTTGGAGGGTAAGAGCAGTGTAAGAATAGATTCGGTAATCTTGCTGGATCCTACACTTTAAGAGGGGGTTTTGACAATTTATAACATTGGTACTTCCTATATAAATTCTCAGAGAAGTCCTTAAGAGCTGTCTTGGCAGCAAGAGATACACCTCTACCCCGATATAACGTGACCCGATATAACACGAATTCGGATATAACGCGGTAAAGCAGCGCTCCAGGGGGGCAGGGCTGCGCACTCCGGCGGATCAAAGCAAGTTTGATATAACGCGGTTTCACCTATAACATGGTAAGATTTTTTGGCTCCTGAGGACAGCGTTATATCGGGGTAGAGGTGTACTCCCAAACTGTGGCCCATGGACCACTCGTGGTGAGCAGAGTACTTGAGCTGGCTGGTCACATGGGGACCAGATTTTTAAGTGCTCAGCATCCACAGCTGGGGGATAGATTTTCAAGAGAGCCAACCTCTTACTGAGGGACCTAAAGAAGGGCCAGATTTCCAAAAAACGTCAGCACACAGTAGTTCCTAATGTGACAACGATGGCCAGATTTTCAGAAGTGCTCAGCACCCAAAGTGTCACAGACACAAAAGGTGAAACAAGGACCAATCTTAGGGTTTTATATTGCTGTCTATCACCGTAGTATCTGACCTACTGTAGGGAAATTCCCTTCTGAGTTATATATATCATTGTGCCAACGGTTATGCCTTCTTATCAGAGCATTCTTCAGTTAAGACAAACAAGTTAGAGGAGGTTCCAGAGCATTTCAGGGGCATTGCTGGCACCACCCTATACCAGAAACCTACTGATCGCTATACTTACCTACATGCCTCCAACTTTCATGCAGACCACACCACTCGATCCATTGTCTACAGCCAAGCTCTACGATACAATTGCATTTGCTCCAACCCCCCAGACAGAGACAAACACCTACAAGATCTCTATCAAGTGTTCTTACAACTACAATACCCACCTGCTGAAGTGAAGAAACAGATTGACAGAGCCAGAAGAGTACCCAGAAGTCACCTACTACAGGACAGGCCCAACGAAGAAAGTAACAGAACGCCACTAGCCATCATCTTCAGCCCCCAACTGAAACCTCTCCAGCGCATCATCAAGGATCTACAACCTATCCTGAAGGACAATCCATCACTCTCACAGAACTTGGGAGACAGGCCAGTCCTTGCTTACTGACAGCCCCCAAACCTGAAGCAAATACTCACCAGCAACCACACACCAAAAACACTAACCCAGGAACCTATCCTTGCAGCAAAGCCCATTGCCAACTCTGTCCACATATCTATTCAGGGGATACCATCATAGGACCTAATCACATCAGCCACACTATCAGAGGCTCGTTCACCTGCACATCTACCAATGTGATACATGCCATCATGTGCCAGCAATGCCCCTCTGCCACGTACATTGGCCAAACCGGACAGTCTCTACATAAAAGAATAAATGGACACAAGAATTAGAACATTCAAAAACCAGTTGGAGAACACTTCAATCTCCCTGGCCACTCGATTACAGACCTAAAAGTGGCAATATTACAACAAAAATACTTCAAAAACAGACTCCAATGAGAAACTGCTGAATTGGAATTAATTTACAAATTGGACACCATTAAATTAGGCTTGAATAAAGACTGGGAGTGGATGGGCCATTACACAAAGTAAAACTATTTCCCCATGCTTATTCTCCCCCCTCACCCCCCCAGTTCCTCACATCTTCTTATCAATTGCTGGAAATGGGCCATTTTCATTACCACTACAAACTGTTCTTTTTCTCTCCTGCTAATAACAGCTCACCTTAACTGATCACTCTCCTTATAGTATCAAAGGGGTAGCCGTGTTAGTCTGGATCTGTAAAAGCAGCAAAGAGTCCTGTGGCACCTTATAGACTAACAGATGTATAGGAGCATGAGCTTTCGTGGGTGAATACCCACTTCTCCTTATAGTGTGTATTGTAACACCCATTGTTTCATACTGTCTGTGTGTGTGTGTGTGTGCGCACACACACCTACTGTATTTTCCACTGCATGCATCCGATGAAGTGGGCTGTAGCCCACGAAAGCTTATGCTCAAATAAATTTGTTAGTCTCTAAGGTGCCACAAGTACTCCTGTTCTTTTTAAGTTAGAGGAGGATACACAGTCTAAAATGAACACTGAGCAGTTCCATTTTACAGTGACAGGGCATAAAATAAGGGATTAAAAGGTTTTCTTTAAACCAGACAATGTGGAACAGGCAGTTTACTCCAGTTATTATTCCAGCAACCGGTGTGAAAACTTGCAGCTCTAATGAAGAGAAAACTTTAGCTACTTGTTACTGCAGGAGTTGGAACAATATAAACAGCTACAGTAACTTGCAGGGCTGACCAAAACCCAGAAGTGTTAACAGGGTCAGATACCTTTTGCCCTGGGTTTCTGGATGACCAGTAGTAATTACCATCAGATAGCAGTCTCTGCCCCAGTTCATAGTGGATAGAAGCCAACATCATTCCAAGTGCTCTCTTACCTGTCACTCTTATGGGCAGTCTGACCAAAGAGGCCAACAATTGAATAAAAACAGAATATTGGCAGGGCAAATTTGCATTATTGCTGCATGTATTGCTCCTGTGATATGGGTAACAAAGTCTCTGCCTGTAGTAATTTCTATGTGGCACCTTCCACAGGGGCTGAACTGACCACACCTGCAAAAAGCATTTCAATCAAACCAACCAACACTAGTGACGGGAGACATCCTTTGCCCCATCCAGCCTGAGAGATTGCAGGTGGACTCTGGCGGTGTGAAGACAACAATAATTTCTACTGTCAGCTAACTCTTAACAATAACTCAATCACTGCTACTTCCATTGCTGGATCTATTAAAAAATCCACCAAAGGTATAGAAGACATCTAAATGTCTTTGCAAGCAAATGCCTCAGGAAAATGCACAGGATTAAATAAAATGAATTTATTACAAATTCTGAGATTCATCAGAGAGTTCAGCAACTTGTTATCCAAAAAAGATGATGGAAATGTCTGGGATGTGTGCTTGTCCAGGGCCTGATTCCCCAAGAGTGGCATGTCTAGTGATTAAGTCACCAGATGGGGACTTGGGAGAGCTGGATTCAAGTTCTGTATCTGCCACAGACTTCCTGTACAGGTCACTTAATCTACTTGGTGACTCAGCTCACACAATGGGGTAACACTTCCCTACCTTCCAAGGGTATTGCGAGGATAACATGGGAGTTAAGCACCTAAATTCCTTTGAGGATCTTGGCCTTAATAAGTCAGGTGCTTAAAAACAAGAGTGATGAGAGCCACATAAATATATCAATAGATAGATGAGGGTTCTCAACTCTCATTGACTTCAGCAGGAGAAGAGAATGCTCAACACCCCTAAGGTTGTGAGCAACTACATTCAGGAGGCCTTCGATATTTATCCTACAGGTTCTCTCTCAGCCACCCATCTAATTTGTCTTATCCATAACTGCGTGAATCAAACAAGCTGAGTGCTATAACTGCTGGGAAGGCAACTGCTGTTGACATTTGTTTTGTAAATACAATAAATGTAGAGTTCATGGGTTTTAGTCAAGTAACTGAATGCACCTCAATTGGAAAGTAAATTTCTCTAACAAAGGCAAGATATGTAGCAATGTCTACTAACCCTCCACACACCCTCATCCATCTGTATTTGGAAATGGTCACCAGCCTTCTTTCTGTAGTGTTTGCAGTCACAGCTAGCTTGGGCAATTTCCTGCTATTGAAATCTTTTGTTTACAGTCTTGATTGAAATGAGAGAGAAACGATTTACCATCCACTCTATCATACCATGTGGCTTTTGGGGGAGTTGCAAATTCTTTTAAATCCGTGGAAAGAAATAAACACCCTTGTTATGCTCTTTGGAAGAACAAATTCTATTTGCTCAGAATTATATAAATGCCTAGATGACTGTGGAACTGAAAAAGTACAGTTAAGGGGTACAACCAGCCAAGTCACAAGTACTATATAGGAGAACAGGGCCTACTCTACCACAGAAGCAGAACAAAGTTCCTAGAGGCAGCAAAATTCCCTTGTGTTGGTTGCCAGAGCAGAGAGTGATTCTGCAAGGGATGCATTTTCTTCTTTGGCAGGTTGGAAGGGGCAAGCATTTAACAGTCTGCTTAGGACAGCAAAAAACAGAAGTCGCAGAGTGACTTGGAGAGAGGTTTCAGAGTAGCAGCCGTGTTAGTCTGTATCCGCAAAAAGAACAGGAGTACTTGTGGCACCTTAGAGACTAACAAATTTATTAGAGCATAAGCTTTCGTGAGCTACAACCCACTTCTTCAAGTGGGTTGTAGCCCACGAAAGCTTATGCTCTAATAAATTTGTTAGTCTCTAAGGTGCCACAAGTACTCCTGTTCTTTTTGGAGAGAGGGTTTATCACACACACCCACCCACCCCCCAACTGCCATATTCCAAGCAGCTGACTAATGCCTGTGTTGACCTCCCTCTTGGGAGCAAAAAGTTGCTGAGTGACTCAGGAGGATATTATCTAGGTTCACATCCTGTTAATTCAAGAAGTTCAGGAGCGGCATGGCGTTTGTAATAGAAATATTGGCAAGTGATTGCTGTCTATTCTAGGCTACTTCTCCCCATGGCCTACATCCCGGTCTTTTTCACACACACACACACACACACACACACACACACACACACACACACACACACACACACACACACACACACACACACACACACACACACACCCCCTCTAATGAGTGCCAGCCACATGTGCAGCTTCACTTTGCTGCCTTTATAACCTACTAGGTAATGTCATGAGGCTGGAATTTTCAAAGGACTCCAAGAAAATTATACAACTCCCACGGAAATTCAATGGGACTCCTTTACACTGCTTTGAAAACCCCAGTTCAAGCAACCACCAGCTCAAGCCAGCATGAGATAGTAATTTACTCTATTCCCTTACTGTAGTGCAGCTCCCCATGACTGTGCTATACGATAATGACTTGGCATGGAGACACCCGATAATATATCTGGCTAAAGTGGCAGCAAGTGGTTTGCCATGGATTCAGCTGAAACAAAGCTAAGAGACTATGGTTCAGCTGCTTGGCTCATGCTAGAAGTGCAGTTGAGAATAGCACTGCTGAATTGAAACACTAACTTCCAGGAGAACATCTCTACGTTGCAATCTCAGTCTGAGCAGGTCAATGCGAGAAGGGTAGAGGAATATCACATTTAACATTCAAGTTTCCAAAAGCTCTGGTCTCACAAGAACCCACAGAGCATTTAAGTAGCTATGGGCTCGCTCTCTCCCCTTGGGGGAGTCTGCAAATCTCCTTTGATCCCTGCCCCACATTTTTAAGTTTCTCCCCCTTTTTGCTTCTCCATTACAGTAACCCTCTCCTGAGTAGACAGCTTTACATCATTGTCCCACCATGCATCTACTTGAAGCCTGGATTGCTGGCAGGCAATACACAGTGCTCCATCAGTCTCAGCCTGCTTTGAAGCATCCTAGCTAGTATTAGGGATATGGGAGTAGAAACCGCAACCCTGAAGAGTTTAAACTTTCAAGGGGGCACGGTAAATAGCTCAACGTACATGCAAATACCAGCCTGGTAGTTACATTAGATCTGCTGCTATTAGAAGTGATCAAGCAGACCATGCATAGCATACGTCCAAGAGACATTTTAAAAACATTATTGTAGGAACTGAAGAATTACCTTACGGGATCAGACCAGAAGTCCATGTAGCCCAGCATCCTGCCTCTGACAGTGGCCAGTGGAAGAACCTCACAGGAGGCAGATGTAGGAGATATTCTGCATCTGACATAGATCTCATCTTGATCTCTAATAGAAACTGCTTTAAGCTCTGAAGCATGAGGTTTTATATCCCTTCCTAATTTTTTATCATTATGACAGCTCTGGATACTCTTATTACTCATATAAATGTTCGTCCCTTTACGAATCTTGCTAAATTTGCAGTCTCAATAACTTCCTATGATGAGCTCCATGTTGTGTGAAAGTATTTATCAGTTTAATTTGCCAACTTTTAATTTAATTGACTGTCCCCTTGTTGTATTATGACGCAGATCCGACGCTACTAACGCGCCTTCTCTAGACCAGTGGTTTTCAAACTGTGTGTCGTGACCCAGTACTGGGTTGTGGAATGTAAGGCACTGGTCACAGCGGCTCTGGTTAGCACTGCCAACCAGGCAGTTAAAAGTCCTGTTGGCGGTGCTGCCCGGCTAGTTCCTACCTGTTCTGATACTGCGCTGCGCCCCGGAAGTGGGCAGCAGGTCCGGCTCCTAGGCGGGGGGACCATGGGGCTCTGCACACTGGCTAATGGGAGCGGTGGGGGGGCAGTGCCTGCAGGTGAGAGCCACGCAGAGTTGGACCTGCTGCTGGCTGCTTCCGGGGCGCAGCACGTCCACGGTGCCAGGACAGGCAGGAAGCCTGCCTTAGCACCCCTGCTGCACCGCTGACCAGGAGCCATCCGAGGTAACCCCACACCCCAATCCCCTGCCCCAGCCCTGAGCCTCCCAAACCCAGAGCCCCCTCCTGCACCCCAAACCCCTTATCCCCAGACCCACCCCAGAGCCTGCACCCCCAGCCCAAAGCCCTGATCCCCTCCCACACTCCAACCCCCTGCCCTAGCCCAGAGCCCCCTCCCACACCCTGAACCCCTCATTCCCAGCCCCACCCCACACAAGCCCTCACCCCTGCACCCCAACTCTCTGCCCCAGTCCTGAAACTCTCCCACATCCCAAACCCTCATCCCCAGCTCCGTTGGGTCATGGGCATCAACAATTTTCTTCAACTGAGTCGCCAGAAAAAACATTTGGAAACCACTGCTCAAGAACATTCGTTATTCTATCATATCCCATCTTAATTTATCTTCTTTCTAAGGTAAACAACAACTGAAGATGAATTAACTGACTCTTTGGTATTAATCAGATAGAAATTTAAACAAAAAGGGCAAAGGGCTGGAGTTTTATTTTAATTCTCCCAACAGTTTGTTATACAGAAATCTGCATCTAAGGCCAGGTCTACACTAACACCCCAATTCGATCTAAGGTACGCAACTTCAGCTACGTGAATAACGTAGCTGAAGTCGACATACCTTAGTTCGAATTTACCGCGGTTCAGACGCGGTCCACACACGGCAGGCAGGCTCCCCCGTCGACTCCGCGGTACTCCTCTCGCTGAGGTGGAGTACCGCAGTCGACGGCGAGCACTTCCTGGTTCGAATTATCGCGTCCACACCAGACGCGATAAATCGAACCCGGAAGTTCGATTGCCAGCCGTCGAACTACCGCGGTAGTGTAGACAAGCCCTAAGTTGATAAGAACAGGAAAATAAGTAAAAGAGGGTCTGATTATTATATAAACACACACATATCCAGGCAGCATGGTCAGCTACAATGGTGCAGACATGCTATGAAAGTGGATATGGCACAGATGGGAAGTTATGGGGACATAACCAGCGCTGTAAAATTTCATCCTGAAACAGGGGAGACAAAGTTCAGATCAGGACAATGTGGATTATTTTCCTTCAGTCACATGTTTTCAAAAGAAGATTCATTTAGATGCATCCTTTTACAATTATAATAAATAGGGGAAGTTAAAAATGTAGGGCCAGATCCTCACTTGGTGTAAACTAATATGGCTTGGTTGAGTTCACTGAGAGTACAGCAATTTACACCAGCTGTGGATCCAGCCTGTATAATTTAGGTAAGATGGTCTTGGGAAGCCATTTTTCTTCATAACTAGGTAATTTTCTTTTACTTATACATTTGTGCTCTCATAACTTGTACCATCAATCTGAAGACTGTCTCAGAAGCATAGCAAGTGGAACATACTACAGTAGAATTAGGGTAGAAAAAAAATCACAAAAGGAACTTACAAAACTCCACACTAAAATCTAGCCCCAAGGGATAAAGAATGTTTGTTTTGCATTCCCACCAATGCTTACAATGCAGTTATATTTTGCAGGGCATCTTTTATACCAACTATATGCAAGATGCTTTCAGAGATATATAACGAAGAACAGAGGTATAGATATTAAAGATGTATAGGTGAGAGATAAGAGGCTTTGAATGAGAATAGAAACGGAGTTGATTAGGTGCAGAGATCAAAGGTGTCCTGCACATTATGTGCAGCTGAAGACTCATCTGAACACTGAGGATGATGTGTGATAGGATGCTGAGTGAAGGGAGTGGAATAGAAACAAACGCTCTGATCCTGTAGTTGAATCTGCATGGACAGATCCTGGCACCCACACAAAGCCCCAGTGATCTTAAGGGGGCACTTCATGGGCATGGGGGTCCACGTAAAGCAGATCCAACTGCAGGATTAGGGCCAAAGTGAGAGGGGAGCTAGAGAAAATGCAATAGAGAGATTTTAAACAAACCCAAGAAGAGCAATCATGAACTGAAACCTGAAGTGAACGGAGAGCTGGTTGAGAAGATGCTTTATACACACTACACATGGCATGTCCTTCATCTGGCTGAATAAGTGATTGAAAATACTTTATTAGAAAAATATCATGCAATTCACAGATCATTCACTCAGCTCCCTAAATTGGGTTAATAATGAAAAATATTTACATAATTTGAAAAATACTGCAATATTTGTCCAATAAATTATTTAACTAGCTCTGCCACAAGGTGGAGGAAAGTCAATCTGAAGCAGGTACAAAGATCCTGAGAAGGAATCCTACTCTTTTTTACTGGTTCCATGATTGGCTAGTTTAACCAAGCTACGGAGTGTGGATTTTAAAGCTTTTGTAGCCCTTGGTCTCTATGTATGAACAGATCATATTTGATTGTTTCAGCAATTAAGGTATTGACTTCTAGACAGATAGGTTCCATGACAGGAAGGCAAGCGGTTCTGGTTTTGAACTGATTTGGCATATGCGATTCCCAAGACAGATCTCATGAATAGCAAGATGGAGTTTTCTCCTTAGAATGTTGAGCCACATGTACACAACATCAACATATAGCAACACGTGCGTATATAATACAAAATATTCCACAACAAATTCTTCCCCTGCCTTTAGATAGATGCTAGTAAAGTTAAGGCCCTACAGGAAGGCGCTCAGATACTACAGTGATAAGCGGGGTATAAGAATATATACAAAACAACCTTGCTATAAATCAGAAGCACTTACTTACAATCATCACCAGAACAAGTATTTATACTTCTACCGTTAGGGACAGAGACTCAGTTGATCTAAACTGGCATAAGCTCTACAGCAGTCACTGCAGCTATGCTGCTTTACACAATCTTGCAAATGCTTGAAAGAATCAGTGTGAATAAAGATATATAGAAAACAAGTCAGGTAAACAAACTGTCAAATTTCACTTTATTTGTATTGAGAAAGTAGGCAACAAACAACACTTGGTACTCAGAGGTGCAAATTCACCATTATTTGCTGGCAAAATGTTAGTATATCAATGCTGGGCACTCTTCATTTCTATGACGGTAGCAAACTGATTTAATCATTTTACAAATCTATAATGAAAGAGTGCCATGGAACTATAATTTCAGATGAAAATGTAACATTTAGTTGTGGTTTCTCCAGGTGACTTTTGCCACTAGGTTCATGATTAGCAGCAAACAATTAAATTTGACCTCAAAAAGACAAAACGTAAAAGTGTTTGTCGTCATTAAATAATAAGTGTTAGCAGCATACCCAATAAAATACATCTTGTACAAATACCATTGCACTTTTAACATGTCACAAGCATTTTTCTTACCATTATTTACACAGTATAGTTTGTATAGAACAGCTAGACTGATATATATTGAAAAATAGTGGAAATGTTAATAGCCCTAGACAACGTCTAGTGTTGACTCCTTTTGATCCATACAGTTTCCCAGGATGCTTCATGAAAATCGTGTACGTATACCATTGCATAAAAATAGAGTTTACAAAAAGCTTAATTCCCAGTTAACACTTCAGAAGCTTATACTGTATTACTATATTAAATTGTTCACTGCACAAGGGAACCATAATGACAATAGAGTCGAGCATCAGCCTCTGATTAAGTTTTCAGATAATACTGAAAGTCCTGCTTATTCAAATACTGTGCTTTATTTCACATTCCAATCACTTAGCTGTGTGACAATTACCCAGTGAGTTCCAAAGGCAGCTCCCGACCACACAAGATCTCCCACTGTCTTGCAAGCAGTGATATTAGTTTCTCACGGCTTTCTGCACTTGGGATAAAGATGTACCACTGGATCTCTCTATTCTCACTGCCCTTATGTTTAGCATTTAACTTTGTGGCACTGAAAGTATCTCCAAAATGATCCAGTGTTAGGTTCTGCATGAGATCTTGGTTCTGAACGTCATCAAACACAAACGTGAGGGCCTGTGGATATGTCTGATAGCCCATAAGCACTCTGTCTAAATCACGGATTCGTCTTCCATCTGTGAGTTGATACTTGTCTTTCTTTGGTGGTTCCTTTGCAAATTCAGGTAGCGGATAACTGATATAATCCTCATTGAAAAGGAACAAATCAGAACTGGTTAAAATGAGTGTTTTAGGCTGAAGTGAACTATTGGCTTGAGCAGTTTCTTCTGTATGATTCACTTGAAATGCCAACACATACAGAAGGATATTTAGAGACTGGAGGTTAGCCAAACTGTACATCTTTTCTGCCACTAGAAAAGCAAGGTCCCCAATTTCCTCTTCATTGGGATATATAAACTTTACTCTACTAGAGTGAATCAGTTCATAATTCTCCATTTTTCCTGCAAGCACAAATATACATGAATTTTACTTTACACTCAGTATTACACAATGCTTCCCTGATGCACGTGGCTAAACATTAGATCCTTTGACAGTTTGTTGCAGCTGGAACAACTCAAGTTTAGCCATTATTTATGCACAGTTTTTATTTGTATAAAATATGTGAATAATTTATTTGGATTGCATGTCCTTACTGGATTTCTCATCTGCCTCTTGCATCAACAACCATTTTCAGCTCCAATTAAAGAATCTTTATTAGTGGTGATGACGTAAGAGGCAGAAAAAAAATAGCTGGATTCTCAGAGCACAGATAGTATTTGTCTTGCTAGTAGTTGGAGAGACAAATCAACTTTTGAGTTCTAAACGGATTGAATCCAGTACGGAACCATTGAGAACACAAATATGAAATCCCTTATTATCGCTATAGCAGATGAAAAGACATCTTTAAATGGTTCCTCTGAAAAGAACTTTCTCACAAGTTGTGTGTTATGTCTAATGTCGCATCATGATGTGCACACTGCTCCCTAAGGAGCAAGCTCCTGCAGTAGGAGGAGGATTCACTGCTTCTGGTCTATCATAAATGGCTGTAAGTAAAATGTTTTAGGCCAGACTTAAGCAATGATTTCCTTAAAAGCTTTCTTAATAATCACAAGCACCATCAAAAAATTCAGCTTTATTTAGAGAACCCTCTGCTAAGTTTAGAAATCTAGCCAAAAGCAGAGTTATCGCTGCACATTTTAATGGCTGAAGGTACGAATTTAACACATTTTAAAAATCCCTTAAATCTTATCTAATCTGTCATTGTTACTGGTCCATGAATGCACAACCTTTAGAGACCAAAAAAGTCCCTCTTCTGCAGAAGTTAAGAGACTGTTCCTTAAAGAGCTATAAGTTACAAGTCTAACCTAGAAATGCAAGCTACAGCTGTAGATGGCCCAAAAGATTATGTAAGGGATGTAATTTATTGGATTCTATAAAAGGAGAATTATATCATCATATTGTCTCCCCCTGTGCAAATGTATTAGAAATTAAACATTTCTGTTCAGACAGGAAAGTCTAGGATAAACTCACACAGGATTTCAAGTGGAAGTGGAACTGAGTTAATAGGAAGCAAACAATCAATACATAAAATCTTTCACTTTTGGATTTTTAAAAAATACACATTACACAGTATTTGATATATACTAGAAGAGGGCTTCATCCTCCCTGACTGAACTAACCTCGTTATCTCTAGACTGATTCTTGCCTGCATATTTATACCTGCCTCTGGAAATTTCCACCACATGCGTCTGACGAAGTGGGTATTCACCCACGAAAGCTTATGCTCCAATACTTCTGTTAGTCTATAAGGTGCCACAGGACTCTTTGTCGCTTTTTACAGGTCCAGATTAACACAGCTACCCCTCTAGTATATGATATACTAACCTAAGAGTGTAGAATGGACCATTTACCTGTATTTTTATTCCCAAATTCAGAGTAGAAATCCTTATCTACTGGTTCTGGTGAAGGTGTGCGTGCCAGCAATGACAGCACTGCCATGAGGTGCTGTATAAAGGCATGAGTACTGTAACTGTCTCTTGTTAGGCAGGTTACTATATGATCTGCAGAATGTCCTGGAGAAGACAGAATATAAGCCAGTTACATATCTATTTGTAGCTTTACTACAACTTCAGCACACGTTCATTCACCACCATAGAATATTTCCTGTAGTGACGGATTTGAGATGTCTTTATTTGGTTAACTAGTTAGAACTGATCCTCTGATCAAAAGATAAGGGATCCTCCCAGACCTATTGAAAGATTAGAGCATGCACTTTCATAAGGTACTTTATTTTGGAACACTGGATGTGAACATTTCTGAATGTAGACATTTAACTCCATGACTGTTCATTACTTTGAAAATTTACCTTCAAAAGAAAACTTAAATTTCTGAAAATATTTTAATTACTGATGTTAAAAGTGAACTAAGTTAAAAGAAAAACTCCCCTGCTTTTCCAGTTTAATTTGTGCACTTACACTTTGATTAAGGTCACCTACAGCATCACCTTTTTATGGTCAGTTTCCTCATTAGGATCTTTGCCACAGCAGAGAGGATATAAGAATGGACATACTGGGTCAGACCAATGGTCCATCTAGCCCAGTATCCTGTCTACCGATAGCAGCCAATGCCAGGTGCTTCAGAGGAAATGAACAAACAGGGCAATTACTGAGTGATCAATGCCATCATTTAGTCCAGCATCTGGTAGTCAGAGGCAAGTTGTAATACTTGAACTTGTATATTAAACTCACTAGATTTCAAGGTGACAGAATCCCTTTAAAAAAAGTATAAGGACTAGGTTTCAGTCTTAAAGTCTCCCATAAATTTTGCAGTACAAATTATACCTTCAATCGCAATCTTCACATGACAGGGAAAGCTAAGAAAAGAGTTGACAGCTGTATCCCTAACTCTGGATTTCTTTCTTTTGTTGGGTCTCAGGTCCACAACATGAAATTTATTTTTTATATTTTAATTAAATATCTGGCCTTACTGATGAAAAGTGCTATATAAGACATAGATATTATTATTCTCTGATGGGGTTTGTTTTTAAGAGAGCTAAGCAAGTTATTATATTATGTTCCCAAAAAGAGCAGGGTAAAGTTTTCAAAAGCTCCTAGGCTACTAAGTCACTTGAATCCCTTTGACTTTCATTGAGATTTAGCCATCTAAGTACCTATGTCACTTTTCAAAATGGGACAGGTGCTTTTGCAAATGTTACCTTAGGCCAGCTAGAAGTTTAGTGTCTACTTTTGCTGGAAGTCTCTGTTGGCATCACATCACTGAGACATGAAAATAGGACATACCATGCAATTTTAAAAATTGGTTAGAAGGATGGAATAGAGGCTTCAAGGCATAAACATTTACAATAATTTCTGGAAGCCAAAAGAAAAATTATAATGGGAAATGACATTTAATGAGTGACTAGGATAAATTCACATTAAAAATGGAAGGTGCTACAAATTCTTAACAATGAAAGACTAGGGAAGAATAGTTTATATTTCCCTTGTTTACTAGCCCTATGTATCTGGGAGGCGTGTTCAAGCAAACTGGCAGAATGGTCTCTTGGCAAGAGACACTAACTCTGATAACTGAGTAAGAGTCAGGGGATGTTTGCATCTATTTCAAAATATGCTGGGAAATCTCAATTTGTGTGCAACTAGAGTAAAGAACCAGATGAGCTCTACTCAGCAAACCTGCCAAATAAACCATTAAAACATAACTTACTTATATTCAATGTGTAGAGTTCATTAATATCTCCATTTCTGCCCATTCAAGTCTTGAGGCAATAGCCAAATATCATAATTAAACCATCATAAAATCATGTTCTGCTTTTTGCTTGAATGAAGCTACAGCCACAGATTCAATAAGCACCATCATTTTGTAGTAGTTCATGGTTATCTGCCTACACATCTTAAGTGCAGAGGCACTAGTGGTGAAACACTTCCACTAATGCATCACAACAAGACTACAAGTTTCCAAGTTTCAACCCACTATGCACACAAATCAAGAAAAACATATTCAACATGCAGAGCACACCATTTGCATTCACTGATCACTTAATCCTTTGAGTGCACTATGCTGTACACAGGCATACTTTAAATTCAAATCTTTATCAAAGTGCAAAAAGATATGAAACATTCAATTGGAAAATGTTCACTCCTGCTTTCCTTGAATGTTTTACACATGGCTGAAGTGACTATTTTCTTCACATTTTATTTCACTTTAGGTGAGGAAAGTGTAAAATTTCACACCCCAAAATTATTATTTGGGCAACATAAGCCACTGGAAGTGGACAGTCTTTTCAGCCACGCTTATTTATATAGTGGCACCAGTGTGACATAATAATTGTTAACATATTGGAAATGTGTTAATTATAAAAAGACAGCAGGATAAAATGGTCCTCCGTATCAAGAGTGAAGTGAAGACAGGGATGAAATCAAGATGACAGTAGTATCTGTAACTAGAAAAATCTACAGCATGTTACTCACCAGTAATTCGAAAATATTGATCAAAAAGTCCAACATTCACTGATTGCAGATCGTTAAGTTTTAGCACAAAGCAGCAAGAGAGGTGGAAAGAGCTATTTTCACAATCTGAGTTTTCTTGGTTCCAAAAGTCTAATGAATGAAGAATATAGTATTATAAAGAGCAAGTCACAAAAAGGAAGAATGATAAGTTTAGACTACAAACATGATAATTACATTCAGATCTTAAAGTGATCTTTATTAAAAATTTAATTATAAATTTCTCCACTTTTGTGCTTGAAACAAACCCTTGAAAAGCATTTTTCTTGAATGACTACTCATTTAATATTGGACGCTTTCTTTATGCAGATACATTCCAGAAACTCCGAAAGGAGAGATGATACTGCATTCAGTTAAAAATTTCCCCCGTCACCATCTATGAGGATGACAGAACTTGCTTTCAAACTTTCTTAGAGTTCAAAGTATATCACAAAGGCACAGGACGACTAAACACATGGACACAGGCTGCACTCAAAGGCAGAGACTAGTCCTAAGATACCACACTTTATGAATGGTAGCTAATAGCTTTCTTGGGGCAAACTACAGCTCTGAACCTCATCTCTGGTAATAAACCTGAAATAAGAATCTGGCCTAAAATGCACATGCCAGAGTGAACAGAGGAATGTTAAGAGGAAAGAGGTTTATGAAGAAGTCTTATTCTTGCCCAAACCAAAAGAAACCCATCCACCACACGTGCCACTGATCTACAATGAGCCACAGTATCATCATGCTGGGAAATCTCTACTTGTGCGCAGCTAGATTAAAGAGCTGGATGATCTCTACTCAGCAACAATGCCGGATAAGCCATTAAAACATAACCTACTTATATTCAGTGTTTAGAGTTCGTTACTTTCTCCATTTCTGCAAATTCTTTGGCGGAACATGTACTTTGCCTTCTGAAGATGAGCACATTCAAGGAATGACTTATACATAATCAAAATAAAATTAGACAACCTCAATCTAAAAATATGAAGCCTCACTCCTGAGAAGACCATCATGGGGTAAACAGCTAGTGCGGACTGGGAGACCCATTATCAAAAGCAATTGAGGTGTTTTGCTCCTCGAACGGGCAAATATCGCTGAGAGCATGTCACATTCTCAGGGCCACACTGTGCCCATGAACCACATGCAACTCCCACTGACAAGTAGTCAATAAGTTACTCACATGACAGAGGGGCATAATACAACCCTTAGGCTTGTCGCACATTACTGCTGGCAATGGAATGGCATTTCAATTGCGCAGAAGATGGTGGGGACTGCTAAGTAACATCAGAAAGAAGCATGCACAGACGTCATGGAGAAGGGGCTATTTGAGGTGCAGTGCTGGATGAAGACCCCAAACCCTTATTGCAAGGTAAAGCCCCAGGCACGCATGCATGCTGCAAAGGGCGAGCCTGGAAAAACCCATGATGGGATGTTTAGAGTCCCTTGGCTGCAAAAATAAGAGTGCTAATCAAAATCACCTTGAATATAAAGGAAGAAGAGTGTGACAATAGAGGCTCACTTACCAATTAACCCTGCGACTTTATTAGAGATTCAAAATTAACCCTTTTTGTCTTACCCAACTGATGCTCATTAGTATGAGTTACAGAATCATCCAATAGAAAGTAAATAGCTTTTGTTGAGAGCATCACACAAGCCGTCACTTCCGTGTCAGGAGTTTTATAAAATAAAACAGAAGACCACATAAGATGTCTCAGCTCTTCGTTTTCCACCTGCAAGACAAATTATGTTGCTTAATTTTGCACATCTTCACCTCTGACTTGCTAGAAGCAGCTTTTGGGAACTGCTTTTCCTGGTAAACCAATGCAAAACTAACTAACATATGAACACAGTATTTAAAAAGGGCTCTAGAGGTGATCCCAGCAATTACAGACCGGTAAGTCTAACGTCTGTACCGGGCAAATTAGTCGAAACAATAGTTAAGAATAAAATTGTCCAACACATAGAAAAACAAACTGTTGAGGAATAGTCAACATGGTTTCTGTAAAGAGAAATCGTGTCTTACTAATCTATTAGAATTCTTTGAAGGGGTCAACAAACATGTGGACAAAGGAGATCCAGTGGACATAGTGTACTTAGATTTCCAGAAAGCCTTTGACAAGGTCCCTCACCAAAGGCTCTTATGTAAATTAAGCTGCCACGGGATAAAAGGGAAGGTCCTTTCATGGATTGAGAACTGGTTAAAAGACAGGGAACAAAGGGTAGGAATTAATGGTAAATTCTCAGAATGGAGAGGGGTAACTAGTGGTGTTCCCCAAGGGTCAGTCCTCGGACCGATCCTATTCAACTTATTCATAAATGATCTGGAGAAAGGGGTAAACAGTGAGGTGGCAAAGTTTGCAGATGATACTAAACTGCTCAAGATAGTTAAGTCCAAAGCAGACTGTGAAGAACTTCAAAAAGATCTCACAAAACTAAGTGATTGGGCAACAAAATGGCAAATGAAATTTAATGTGGAGAAATGTAAAGTAATGCACATTGGAAAAAATAACCCCAACTATACATACAATATGATGGGGGCTAATTTAGCTACAAGAAGTCAGGAAAAAGATCTTGGAGTCATCGTGGATAGTTCTCTGAAGATGTCCGCGCAGTGTGCAGAGGCGGTCAAAAAAGCAAACAGGATGTTAGGAATCATTAAAAAGGGGATAGAGAATAAGACTGAGAATATATTATTGCCCTTATATAAATCAATGGTACGCCCTCATCTCGAATACTGCGTACAGATGTGGTCTCCTCATCTCAAAAAAGATATACTGGCACTAGAAAAGGTTCAGAAAAGGGCAACTAAAATGATTAAGGGTTTGGAACGGGTCCCATATGAGGAGAGATTAAAGAGGCTAGGACTCTTCAGCTTGGAAAAGAGGAGACTAAGGGGGGATATGATAGAGGTATATAAAATCATGAGTGATGTGGAGAAAGTGGATAAGGAAAAGTTATTTACTTATTCCTATAATACAAGAACTAGGGGTCATCAAATGAAATTAATAGGCAGCAGGTTTAAAACAAATAAAAGGAAGTTCTTCTTCACGCAGCGCACAGTCAATTTGTGGAACTCCTTACCTGAGGAGGTTGTGAAGGCTAGGACTATAACAGAGTTTAAAAGAGAACTGGATAAATTCATGGTGGTTAAGTCCATTAATGGCTATTAGCCAGGACGGGTAAGGAATGGTGTCCCTAGCCTCTGTCTGTCAGAGGGTGGAGATGGATGGCAGGAGAGAGATCACTTGATCATTGCCTGTTAGGTTCACTCCCTCTGGGGCACCTGGCATTGGCCACTGTCGGTAGACAGGATACTGGGCTAGATGGACCTTTGGTCTGACCCGGTACGGCCTTTCTTATGTTCTTATGTAAAGTGTGATAATGTTTTCCCCAAAGTTGCTGAGTGCAGCTGTATCGGAAGAATTGTCCGTGAAACTGTTCTAGTGTGCATGAGATTGAGAATGGGTGACAGGAAGTTTTTGTTGTGGTCTAGCCTACCACACTGTTCGACTCCAAGTTTCACAGAGTTGACGAGGAACTATTAAAAAAATCTAAATCCAGCAAACCTGGCAGAGTTATGCCCACAAAATCTAGTTAAGGAGCTTCTGTAAGTAAACGTAAAAAGTTCACAATGCCTGTCATATCTCAAAGAGCAACACAAACCTTCAAATACTGCTGAGGAGATAAGTTTCAAGCAGCTTTATGAAAAAAGAAGCAAGCACGACTAGCAATTACCTCAGACAGACGTTATACTGGGAAGTAGAATTAGAATGCATTTTACTATATTAACTTACTGGCATAGTTTCTTAGATGTTATGCCCAGAACACTTGATATCTGTTGAAACTACGCTAATGATTTTTCCAAATTCAGTAAAACCAAATTGAGTTCACAAATCCTTTATCCAACACTTGCCACAATGTTGTTGTTTCCATTTCCTAAATCAGGGTTTCTGGGCCCCCCTTTGAAAATATTTCAGGTTGTGATGATTCCCCTGCCCCAAAGTGATAGCAAATTATTGTACATACTCATAGGAGCACACTTATGGTATTGCCACCCTTACTTCTGTGCTGCTGCAGTATCTCCCTTCCCCCTTTAGCTCCCTCTTCTCCCAGCAATATTTTTGTGATCTTGCAACCTCCCTACAATAGCCTTGTGACCCCCTTTTGGGTCGGGACCCACAGTCTGAGAAACACTGTTCTAAACCATTATTTTAACAGCTCCTAATTTGATCTCATTCCATAAAAAGTCTGCAGGTTCTAAACTAAAACCACTGTCGAAGACTTATGAACTGCAGAATTGAGTATCATGTAGACTGAGTAAGTTCTACTGAAAGTCTGGTTAACTGCACTTTAAATAATTAGTCAGGAAAAAAATTCTTTGGTGTTCACTACAAGTTTGAATAGCTTTTCAACTGACATTTTCATTCTGATCATAGGGAGTTTTCTTTCAAACTACAGCAAAATGACTTAAGAGTTGTATTTTCAAGCTGGACATCCAACCTATTAACATCTCAACTAATATTCACTTGGGTATCAGATATTGGATTTATCAACTCAGAGAGAGCCAGTCTTTTTGGAATTGCAATAGCTATGCCTATGTAATTCTGTATTTATACACAAGCATCACCTAAGAAGCCCTAAGAGACTCTTCCAGTGAAATCTGAATGGCACACAACTAAATTCCCTCAAAGCCCATCCTACCAATTGTTTGTAACTTTCTTAACTCTTACTGAAAAAAAGAGCTGCATCCTTGGAGAAACACTGTTTCCAAGACAAATATGACATTAATTTAGGTACTGATCCTGCACTGAGCACCTTGCGGCCAGACCTGGAGCTTTGTAGGGTCCCAACAACTTCTGTGAGACTCAGGATAGGGGCTCACTCAATTGGAAGCAGTTACAGGGTTGGGGTCTTGATTAGTAACGTCCAGATTTAGGAGTATCTATTACGTTCTGGGTTTAAGTTTGAACAAGAAAGGTTTTTAAATACATTTCTAGTTTTAAAAGGTTGATGGTAGGCTGCATAAAGTGTCCCTAATTTGCACACAATACCTCAGCAACGCTGTTATGGAAAAACTCCACAATCGCATTTCCTTTTAGCCCAGCCACATACTGAAGAGATGAAGAGATTGGAAGATAAGCTGGAATTTGGTTATCTTCCGTAATTTTCTGCATCAGAAATTCAGATGGATATAAAGATGATAGCGTCAAACAAGGCTTGCAAAAGCTAGGAGGCAGAAGAGACCAAGAAACATCACGTCAGAATGCACACTCAAAAACTGTAACTAACAAGTAGAGATGCAGAGTTTTTTCCCCACATAAGCAACACTCATACTTTAAAGTCCACTCAGTAGTTCATAACAGAGATTTGTGGGCTTAGTAGCAGCATACTATATCTTGTCTCAATGGAGTTCCTGTTCACTACATAAATTATTTTACTTTAACACCTCTGTCGTTTGCTTTCCTTCTACTAGGTTTCAGGCAAAATGCAAAGCTTCCTTTCACAATAGCATACAATAGGTTGTAAACATAAAGCTGAGCAGCAGGTATAAACTGTCAACTGATATTGTATAACCCTGTATCCAGAGCGAAAGGAAAGTCACTACAATTACTAGGGGCCTGATTCTCATACACCCAGGTCCTGCTGCACTGTTAAACGTAAGTTTCCAGTAACATTGTGCTGGTTAGGCAACGTTAATTTCAATGCTGCACCGTATGTATTTTAAGGGAGTCAATTACCCTGCTGTCTGGCCGTGTCTGTTTTTTGAATCCAAGAGGTGATTTCTTACTGATTCCAAACTGTTGGAAGCTTTCAAAATAACTATAGTTTTAACGTCCTGCAGAAGTGTCCTCAAAAGACTGTAGATTCTTAGAAAATGGAATTTTTCATGAGGTAGAACAAATACTGCTGTAACAAATTTGTGTCCAATGAGTAACTCTAGCACATGTCCATCTGAAAATGACCCTTTCTGCTGGATGGGATGATTGGTCGGATGCAACACAACAGAAGCCAGTGGAATCCTGCTCAGCTTGAATACATTTCTTGCATCTTCTGAGTCTATACATTTAGCTGGCATTACATTAAAATCAACCTTTACTATGTGCAAATGCTGGGGTGTCAGAAATATCCAACAAGGATGGAATGCATAGTGACTCTGTTCAGCAGATTTATACAACGTGGAATAAAGTGCAGAACACAAGGCTTGGTCAGACCATGCTCTGTTATCATCCACTGATTCTGGTAGACGCAAGGCTTTCTGAACATCAGTTTTATTACTGTAAACAAGGTAAGTTGGGAAGCAACCTTTTATCTCCATGCCATCTGGTGAAATGTGATAAAATCCCATCAGTTGGTAGACAAATTCTTGCAAGCTTGCTTTGCCACAGTACAACGTGGAACTTGAAAACAGGGATGTGCAGCTTTGAGAGCAGCATGTTTGTAAACAGGAATAGAAGTCCTGAAGATTTTGGGAGTCCGAAACGACAAACAGGCAGTTGTCATTATTTCTCACCTTGAGGGTTAAACATATTTCTGGCATGAGAAAGCCAAACTCTGTAAGATCTGTATATGGAAAGCACAGTGCTAGTTTCAAGGCAGCTGGGATATGTTGGCAGTTGCCTTTTGAATCTTGATGAGGAATCTCAAACACAGCTACTACACTATCAGTCAAAACCAAACAAGAGGCAAACTGCCTGGCTCCTCCTTTATGAACCTGAATAGAAAAACTCCAGAGAACTTTGACTATGTCTATGCTCTCTGCTCTTGTGCTATCTGGAGCTGGTGGGGCAATATCTGAAGTAGCACTGAACTCGAAAGTCCGGTCTCCAAGTCCCATTTCAAAATAGCCATCTTCATTATCCGTGACACTGGAATCACTCACAGGGCTCCCTTTGTTTTCTATTTCAGTAGAGGAAGGGGGTGATCTCTGCAAAGCCTGTGCTATCAAGGTGGAGAGGTGCTGGATAAAATCCTGGTTGGTAGCAGTGTATGACATACAGGTAAAAGGCAAGATGATGGTGTTACAAGGGTCAGGCAATGCACCATGTTCTTCATCTGAATGGTCCAAACTTCAGAAACAGAAAAAACAACAGTAAGCGTAAGGTTGAGTTTAAGAGGAGTCATATCTATCCAAGACCTTTTCTACTGTGTATCAAGACATTGATTCTCAAGCCTATACAATCACTTCAAGAGAAAGTGTAATACAGTGTAGTTTGTACAGAATCTGTGTTCTTCAGCCACCAATTTTAAACATAAGACTGGTGTAACTTAACCCTTAGAGCACTGACAAGTACACAGAGGAACTCAAGTGCTCACTTATCTTCTCTTCCTCATCCCTAATAAATTTAATCATCACACATGTAATGATAGTTTAATCAGTATTAAAGCAGGATGGCACCTTGTCATTTGACCACTCCACTATACAGCCACTGAGGCAGTTGTGGACTTTCAAATACATCCCACAGTTCAAAAGAGAACTTTGATGAAATTTCATGAAGAAATTTTCAAGCTGAGAAAAATACGGCCAGAGTTCCAGAAACGGGAACATGTTCTGCTTTAAAGACCAGGACTGTGTCCAGAGACACACACAGTGTCCAGAGACATTAGCCAACTATTATAAGCAGATTTATATTAGAAGTTAGTCATTTTATCTCACCAAATGTGATGACCTCTTCCATATTCTTTTGATAAGTCCAACAAAGAAGTAGGCACCTAAGGAGAAGAAAGGAAGGTCAAGGAGCTGCCATGTTGTATTTAACGAACAGAAGCGTCATACAAACTTCAGTAAACATGGGTTTAGTCATAGAACAATATTAATCAACATAGGGTTCTTGAGCTGTTTACAGTCTGTCAGATCAACAAGTGGTTGAATCCAAAGGTCTGGCTGGTATGCTTCTTGCACTACTTGGTAATTAATTTTCACTTAAATGACCTCATTAGAGGACCTTAAAATATTTTGCCAACATTACTTCAGCAGCCTGAACACCTCATGAGGTAGGCAGAAATAGGTTCTATTCCTGGTTCAATTTCCCCACCTGTAAAATGGTTATTTACCTACCTCACTGGGTTGTTTTGAGACTGCGTATGAAAAGCAGTTTGAGATCTTTGGATGAAGGATGCTATGCCGTGCAAAACTTTACTGCAGATGGGTAAAGGGAGGCATAGAGAGATAAAGTGACTTGTTGAAGATTACTCTAAGCCAGTGGCAAATCAAAGGCGCCAGCTGACTCAGCCCCCTACTCAGGAATGCTCCCAACATTGCTTAACAAATGCAAGTAGCTTAAAACTAATGAAGTAGCGGTAAAGGAGCCATCAAGACCCTGGAGATTGGATGGGGAAAACTGAAGCCACCCTGATTTTCCCTATCAGCACCAAAGAGAAACTTTTCCCACCCAGCAGCAAGAGGATAGCTATCCCCCCCACCATCCATCCTACCTTCAAGCAACCAGACAGAAGCGGCAGAGAGAGAAAGCCCCACCCTCCAATCTTAGCAGCTAGGTGGATGTTAGTGATGGTGATGTAATACTGACATTATGTCAATATGTCATGGCACTGAACTGCAACATCACAATGCAAGTACTGTGAAGCAAGCTCAGGACACTACACTCCTGTTCTCTGCAACTCCATACACTACTTGAGTGGTTCTAAAATATTAGAAGGTGGACCAAGCCCTCTAGCACTACAGAAGAGTTATGTTCAGTTCAGGTGGGAGAAAACTCCTGAAAGTCAGTATTAAGTGTCCACGGGACTGAAAGTTGTCAGTTACTGTAAATTAGGTCTTTAGTTCTTAGTCCATTAGAGCGGGACAGGTAGTGGCTTTGCCTTTAGCCCTCAGATATCTTGCTTAAAAGTTGAAAACTGATTTTATACCCAATTTATTATAAAAGTTCAGAGTAAAATATTTAGTTTCAGTATTTTACAAACTGAAATCTCTTAATTGATAAGTAATTTGGGGCTAACTCTTCTTTGCCCCATTACAACAGATCACATAGTATAAAAATAATCAGATTAACAGGAAAATTCTGCTGTGGATTATTTTAACAAGAGTTTTTGCTCCAGGAAAAAAAAAATTAAAAACAATTTTTAAACAGAAGAGACATGGGAAGAGAATTGCAGTTACCTGATTTCTGTATCTAGAGTCTAGTATTTCAGAGCATCTCTGGGTAACTGTATGGTCTGTAGGAGTCGAACTACTGGATGGCGATAAACTGCTAGCTAGGGCTGTTTTTCTACAAACTATTTCTAGAACAAATACAAATAGCTCTTAAAGAATGTTAAAACAAAACGAAAACACATTATTTAACTGCAACTATATGACAAGTATTCTTAAAATATCTAAGCAAAACTTGACAAGCTGTCATTAATACAGTAGAGGATAGTTTCATACAATAGAGGTATCAATCAAAGGAAGTCCGTTTATATGGTGAATTTAAGTCTTACTATGGCGGCATCAGTAGCTGCATTGAGATCTACACTTAGCCCTGGTCTACACTACGAGTTTAGGTCGAATTTAGCAGCGTTAGATTGATTTAACCCTGCACCCGTCCACACAACGAAGCCATTTTTGTCGACTTAAAGGGCTCTTAAAATCGAGTTCTGTACTCCTCCCCGACGAGGGGATTAGCGCTGAAATCGACATCGCTGGGTCGAATTTGGGGTAGTGTGGATGCAATTCGACGGTATTGGCCTCCGGGAGCTATCCCAGAGTGCTCCATTGTGACCGCTCTGGACAGCACTCTCAACTCAGATGCACTGGCCAGGTAGACAGGAAAAGCCCCAGGAACTTTTGAATTTCATTTCCTGTTTGGCCAGCGTGGCGAGCTGATCAGCACAGGTGACCATGGAGTCCCAGAATTGCAAAAGAGCTCCAGCATGGACCGAACGGGAGGTACTGGATCGGATCGCTGTATGGGGAGAAGAATCTGTGCAGCAGGCAAGCGGAGAATCCCTTCTCCAGCAGCCAGGAACTGTTCATCACCCTGGAGCCAATACTCTCCCAAAGCGGGCTCCCGGACCATGAAGCCGGAGAAGGCACCTCTAGTGAGTGTACCTTTGTAAATATAATACAGGGTTTAAAAGCAAGCGTGTTTAATGTTTAATTTGCCCTGAAGATTTGGGATGCATTCGCAGTCAGTATAGCTACTGGAAGTCTGTTAACGTGTATGGGGATGGAGCGGAAATCCTCCAGGGACATCTCCATGAAGCTCTCCTGGAGGTACTCTAAAAGCCTTTGCCAACGCAGTGGGTGGAGGCCCGTTCATGCTGAGCTGTTCGTGTTTGGCTGAGAGGGATCTTCCCTGATACTAGCCACGCGGTGGGGGTGGAAGGGGTGGGGGTGAAGCACATGTGCTATGTAATGTGAATCGCTTGATTCAGTGTGAAATAGTCTTCCCTTTTGTTCTCTAAAATGTATCTTTTTAAATACTACTCTCCCTTTTTTTCCTCCCGCAGCTGCAAATGTTTCTACGCTCCTCCTATCATCTTCATCCCAGAGGCTAATAAGCCTAATGTGGGAGCAAACCGACATGCTCAGGCGTCTGGTAGAGCTGCAGGAAAGGCAGCAGGAGCACAGACCACCGCTGCAGCCCCTGTATAACCGCTTGCCCTCCTGCCCAAGTTCCATATCCTCCTCACCCAGATGCCAAAGAACGTGGGGGGGGGGGGGGGGGGGGAGAGCTACGGGCACCCAGCCACTCCACTCCAGAGGATTGCCCAAACAACAGAAGGCTGGCATTCAATAAGTTTTGAACTGTAGTGTGGCACTGTCCTTCCCTCCTCCCCTCATCCACCACCCCACCCGGTGCTTCCCTCCTCACCCACCGCTCCTGGGCTACCTTGCGAGTTTTCCCCCTATTTGTGTGATGAATTAATAAAGAATGCATGATTTTGAAACAATAATGACTTTATTGCCTCTGAAAGCGGTGATCAAAGGGGGGAGGTCGGTTAGCTTACAGGAAAGTAGATTCAACCCAGGGGGCAGGTTTTCATCAAGGAGAAACAAACAGAACTGTCACACTGTAATCGGCCACCAGGCGATTTGCCTCAAACTCCCACCCCGCTATAAACGTCTCCCCCTTACTCTCTCAGATATTGTGGAGCACACAACAAGCAGCAATAACAATGGGAATATTGGTTTCGCTGTGGTCTAACCTAGTCAGTAAACTGCGCCAGCGAGCTTTTAAAATGTCCAAATGCACATTCTTCCACCATTCTGCACATGCTCAGCCTATAGTTGAACTGCTCCTTACTACTGTCCAGGGTGCCTGTGTATGGCTTCATGAGCCATGGCATTAAGGGGTAGGCTGGGTCCCCAAGGATAACTATCGGCATTTCAACCTCCCCAAGGGTAATTCAACTGTGAGGGCTGTGCTCATCTTGGTATTATTGTGCTTCAGGGCAGGGGAAAGCAAGTCACAAAGTTCCATGAAAGTGCCCTTACGCATGCGAAAGTTTCGCAGCCACTGGGAATCATCCCAGACCTGCAACACTATGAGGTCCAACCAGTCTGTGCTTGTTTCCCGGGCCCAGAATCGGCGTTCCAGGGCATGAACCTGCCCCATTACCACCATGATGTCCAAATTGCCAGGATCCGTGCTTTGATAGAAGTCTGTGTCCTTGTCCTCATCACTATTGTGATCGTGCTGTCATCACCTCCTTGCCTGCTTTTGCGGGCTCTGCACATACTGCAGGATAATGCGCAAGGTGTTTACAACGCTCACAACAGCAGCGGTGAGCTGAGCAGGCTCCATGCTTGCCGTGGTATGGCATCTGCAGGAGAGCAGAGTTGCAGCAGAAGTGGTGGATGATGACGTTTGGCACCGCGCACATTTCCTGATGAAGAACACACGTTACTGGGAGCCCATGACAGACAACATGGAGAAGTTCGCTATCGAGGCAAGAGCAGGAGAGTAGAGTTGCAGCGGAAGCGGTGGATGATGACGGGATGCCACGAGAATAGATATTTATAAAGAACGACGAGAGGACCTGCGAGGTGGATTCATGGCACCAGGAGAGCAGAGTTGCAGCGGAAGCGGTGGTTGGATGACGACGGTTAGCAGTCCTACTGCACTGTCTGTTGAAAGCAGTACGGCGTCTGCACAGAAAAAAGGCGTGAAACGATTGTCTGCCGTTGCTTTCACGGCAGGAGGGGCAACTGATGACATGTACCCAAAACTACCTGCGACAATGTTTTTGCCCCATCAGGCATTGGGAGCTCAACCCAGAATTCCAATGGACGGCGGAGACTGCGGGAACTGTGGGATAGCTACCCACAGTGCAACGCTCCAAAAGTCAATGCTAGCCTCGGTACTGTGGATGCACTCTGCCGACTTAATGCGCTTAGTGGGGACACACAATCGACTGTATAAACTCGCTTCCTAAAAAATCTACTTCTATAAATTCACCTAATTTCGTAGTGTAGACATACCCTTAGAGCAGGACTTTCAAACAAATGATTGAATTTAGCCTCCACATTTGGTACAATAAACTCAGTAGTAATCTGAATAATGTATTTTAAACGTTTATTGGCTGGTAGAGCAATACTGAAAAATGCAGTGCTTCCTTTGCAATTTTCTCTCACAACTTTATGTTCTACTAGTTTACAGCTACAAAATCCCACCAAATCCAAACCCTTCACATACACACATACTCAGATAGCTCAAATGTCGCTGGTATCCAAAATACTAATCCTAAACCGTTATTTTACCTGATTCAGAATAGCTGATTTGAGTTACAGAAGGATTAGCTGTCCAAACTACATTGCCTGAGTGTGTATAAGCAAGGGTTGTATGGGAAGCTCTATGTAATATTAATAGTGTTTATTCACGTGATATAGTGGATCAATTTTTCAATGCTACCAATGATAAGGATTGTTTTATATCGGCACTTCATATAAATACTTTTAATTAATGATTAGAAACGAGTGGACCATTTATTGATATTGTAATTCTTGATGTGAAGTATAGGACTTGCACAAAAGTTATGGATGCAACTTTCTAGATCGGCTTTAAAAGATCATAAAGTCAAATCAAATATTCTTTCCCAACTCAGATGAAAAGAGTTATTTCTTCAGGGGAAACACTGCTTTAACTATGTAGGGAACAAAAGTAGCTAAGAGGCCGCTAAAGCATTATTTCTGGTATATTGTTTCCTGTCTAGCTACTTACATCTCTCCCATAAGCAATTTACTGTAACATTTAATGTGATTAATATATCATGGAAACAGATGTTGTCTTGAAAGAGCAAAGAATACAGCTCATAAAAGCAATGTGTCAGGGACTGCAGTTCAGTTCTTGGTAGTAACAAGCTTAACAGTGAAACTGATAATTAGATTGGACTTCAGAAAAGCAGACTTTGACTCCCTCAGGGAACAGATGGGCAGGATCCCCTGGGAGAACAACATGAAGGGCAAAGGGGTCCAGGAGAGCTGGCTGTATTTTAAAGAATCCTTATTGCGGTTGCAGGAACAAACCATTCCGATGTGTAGAAAGAATAGTAAATATGGCAGGCGACCAGCTTGGCTAAACAGTGAAATCCTTGCTGATTTTAAACGCAAAAAAGAAGCTTACAAGAAGTGGAAGATTGGACAAATGACCAGGGAGGAGTATAAAAATATTGCTCAGGCATGCAGGAGTGAAATCAGGAAGGCCAAATCACACTTGGAGTTGCAGCTAGCAAAAGATGTTAAGAGTAACAAGAAGGGTTTCTTCAGGTATGTCAGCAACAAGAAGAAAGTCAAGGAAAGTGTGGGCCCCTTACTGAATGAGGGAGGCAACCTAGTGACAGAGGATGTGGAAAAAGCTAATGTACTCAATTATTTCTTTGCCTCTGTCTTCACGAACAAGGTCAGTTCCCAGACTACTGCACTGAGCAGCACAGTATGGGGAGAAAGTGACCAGCCCTCTGTGGAGAAAGAAGTGGTTCGGGACTATTTAGAAAAACTGGACGTGCACAAATCCATGGGGCTGGATGCGCTGCATCCGAGGGTGCTAAAGGAGTTGGCGGATGAGAATGCACAGCCATTAGCCATTATTTTTGAAAACTCATGGCGATCGGGGGAGGTCCCGGATGACTGGAAAAAGGCTAATGTAGTGCCCATCTTTAAAAAAGGGAAGGAGGAGGATCCAGGGAACTACAGGCCAGTCAGCCTCACCTCAGTCCCTGGAAAAATCATGGAGCAGGTCCTCAAGGAATCAATTATGAAACACTTAGAGGAGAGGAAAGTGATCAGGAACAGTCAGCATGGATTCACCAAGGGCAAGTCCTGCCTGACTAACCTAATTGCCTTCTATGATGAGATAACTGGCTCTGTGGATATGGGGAAAGCAGTGGATGTGTTATTCCTTGACTTTAGCAAAGCTTTTGATACGGTCTCCCACAGTATTCTTGCTGCCAAGTTAAAGAAGTATGGGCTGGATGAATGGACTGTAAGGTGGATAGAAAGCTGGCTAGATCGTCGGGCTCAACGGGTAGTGATCAATGGCTCCATGTCTAGTTGGCAGCCGGTTTCAAGCGGAGTGCCCCAAGGGTCGGTCCTGGGGCCGGTTTTGTTTAATATCTTTATTAATGATCTGGAGGATGGTGTGGACTGCACTCTCAGCAAGTTTGCAGATGACACTAAACTGGGAGGCACACTAGAGGGCAGGGATCGGATACAGAGGGACCTAGACAAATTAGAGGATTGGGCCAAAAAAAACCTGATGAGGTTCAACAAGGACAAGTGCAGAGTCCTGCACTTAGGACGGAAGAATCCCATGCACAGCTACAGACTAGGGACCGAATGGCTGGGTAGCAGTTCTGCAGAAAAGGACCTAGGGGTCACAGTGGACGAGAAGCTGGATATGAGTCAACAGTGTGCTCTTGTTGCCAAGAAGGCTAACGGCATTTTGGGCTGTATAAGTAGGGGCATTGCCAGCAGATCGAGGAACGTGATCGTTCCCCTTTATTCGACATTGGTGAGGTCTCATCTGGAATACTGTGTCCAGTTTTGGGCCCCACACTACAAGAAGGATGTGGAAAAATTGGAAAGAGTCCAGCGAAGGGCAACAAAAATGATTAGGGGTCTGGAGCACATGACTTATGAGGAGAGGCTGAGGGAACTGGGATTGTTTAGTCTCCAGAAGAGAAGAATGAGGGGGGATTTAATAGCTGCTTTCAACTACCTGAGGGGGGGTTCCAAAGAGGATGGAGCTCGGCTGTTCTCAGTGGTGGCAGATGACAGAACAAGGAGCAATGGTCTCAAGTTGCAGTGGGGGAGGTCTAGGTTGGATATTAGGAAAAACTTCTTCACTAGGAGGGTGGTGAAGCACTGGAATGCGTTACCTAGGGAGGTGGTGGAGTCTCCTTCTTTGGAGGTTTTTAAGGCCCGGCTTGACAAAGCCCTGGCTGGGATGATTTAGTTGGGAATTGGTCCTGCTTTGAGCAGGGGGTTGGACTAGATGACCTCCTGAGGTCTCTTCCAACCCTGATATTCTCTGATTTCAAAATTTCTAACTAGAATTCTTAAAATCAAGTGAGATTTTAAAAATCCCCTTTCAGGATGCCCAAATACTTACAATTATTAAGTCTTATAAACTGACCTCAATAGTAACCAGCTGTGTTATTGGACTTCTTTTCCAACTCTTTTTTTTGTTTGTTTGTTTTTTAATTTTAGCCTTTCCCATCTTGTTACTAAAACAACTTACTAAAGATTTAAGGTAAATAAATTTCAATCCTTTCACTACCTTTCTTGCAGCAAATTTCTACAAGATGACTGAGCACTTCAGTCAATAAGTCCACAATTTAACATACTCCTAATCATTTACAATAACAGGAAAAAGAATAAACCTAAATATTTCCCAGCAATTTTTTAATTCCAATTTTTGCAGCTATTTCCCACCTTCCTTTTACTTCTTCATGGATGCCCATCTAAAGCTACATGTTGATATATTATAACAAAAACTCCACTCTCAAGAAATGACCTAGAATATGGAATACTTTAGTACATGGAAAAGCAATTACAGAATCAAAATACCTAACACAAATTAAGTAGCAGCTGTCCAGAGTTTAGAAAAATTGTAGATTACAAAAGAAAACTAAAATAGATTGAAAGGTTAGGTGAAGTACATAAAAAGGTAACCAAGTCTGCTTTGATATGTCTATTCCTATATTGGTCACATACAAATAATCATGTGAGTGCTATCATAACAATCTTTGCCTTCTCATAGAAGAGGATGTTGGGGAAACCTCATGAGATTTTGCAGAAATGTTGGTAACATCTTGTTCTTTCCCAGAATGGGAGCACGAGCTTTGGACACTTTCACCTCCCTCACCCGGAATAAAATGTTTACAGGAAAAGGGTCAACTGCTTCCCATCCCAACCCATACAATTGACGTACTCCCTTGTTTGCAATACCATCTTAAGGAATTAGAAATAGTCTTAACCCCTACCATTTGTTTCCATTTAATCATTTTCTGTGTTTCTAACTCAACTGAGGCCAAAAAAGCTCAGCGATGTTCACTTATCCTCAGTCATGCATCAGCATTACTGTAAATCAGCAGGAATGAGCATAGCTCTATAAATAGTGCTAATGGCTGCTGCAAAAGCAGTACATAGAGCACAAAGCCCTTTCGTATATGCCACATTTATGCAGTGGGTTTGTTTTTATGAACATCTGTCAAAAGGATTTTGGCTCAGTGGGTATACTGAGATCACAGAGTTAGAATCAGTGTGATAACCCTCAAGTTAATATTGTTACTACTGATGTTTTTCTCTGCTCCCCTTCTTTTTCTACCTTCTTTCAGGTTTCCTGACTTAACTGTGTCTCTTGTCAAAAAGCAATATGGGAACTACCACCACATCAATTCCCTCTTAATATCCCAACACCAAACAGGGAAGAAAAGTCATTTTAAAGCACTGCTGTACATAAAGGTTTGCCATTAGGGCACTAGAGATTTATCTACATTAGGAAAAGCTGGATGTGTAGTCCTCCACCAGTGGTTTCAGCAGGATTAGATATAGTGGTAAAAAGATTTGCACCAGGTTTATGCTACAGCTACCACAGTTAATACCACCAGAGGAAAACTACAGGTCAGAATTATGCCAATATAAATATAGCTTAGATGTCTGGGACAATACCCATTTGCCTTTACGCTTCAACTGATGCTGACAAAGCCCCATATTCAGTATATAAACTTCATGTATATCAATGCAGCCTAGAAAAACAGGACCAAGAGGCCCAACCCAGCAGCATGATACATACATGATTACCTTGGCTGGAGCTGACAGGACGAGGCAGAGAAGAGGAGGAAGGATGAACAGTAAGAGAAGAACAGTTTGATTTGGAGCTGGCAGCAGTGAGCCTGGAGTCCTCACTGATCTAATAAAGAAAGTATGTAGTGGTTAAAGAAACAAGAATCTAGCACCACTGACAAACATACAGAGCAAATATTAGATCCAAGAACTCAAACAAATCCACATAATCATGTGGCTTGTTTTCTGTGAAAGCTCAGCTGTCATTAACAATTTTCAGTTCACATCCATTCAAGTCTATATTTTATTTTCTGTTACAGTGAAATCCTGTTATAAGGATCCATTTTGGAAAATGCCATTTTGATTATACTGATAATATTAACTAGTTGTTATATCTAGACTGATGGAACAGTGCATTTCACAAGTCAGATGAGTGAATAAAAGGACAGAGCAACTTCTGCTAGTTCTTCTAATGCCAACTCTGGACAGTCTGGTTATAACTGGCCTCACAGCCACAGTCAAAAGTGCAAACCTGAAACATACTTTAACTGCAGGTGAGAGGTACTCAGGATATGTCTACGCTACAAGAGATGGGTGTGCTTCCCTTGTTCATGTACACATTTGCACTAGCTCTTACGGAGTACAAATGGCAGTAGCATAGGTAGCAGCAGCACAGCTGAGATGTGCCAAGAACAAAAGAGCCAGAAACTGGTGGATATGCACTCTGCTGCGACCAGTGTTACCACAGCTACACTTCTATTTATACTTGCACTAGCTCAATGAGAACAAGTGTGAATACGTGTACCCGAGCAAGGGAATCACACTCCTAGCTCATAGAGCAGGCACTGTCTCAGAGGTGGGACGGTCTCGCCTGATTTTGTTTCTCCAAGAAAAAAAAAAAAAAAAAATCAAAGAAATCCCCACCAGTGCCAACAGGGAGGGACTTTTAGAAAATTATTTTAATACTTTACTGCATAACCAGTGGAAATTGTTTTTAGTGATCATCTTTGAATGGACTTTGCAACTTGTAACATGGACCAGCATAGCTGTGCTTCTCATCAAGTAAGCCACTCTGTATATTGTGAAGTCATTCTATCTATCCCTCCTTCTCCCCATCTGCCAGACCACCACAGAAAGGAAGACATAACTGAAGTTAAAGGAACAGAACAGGAAAAATGTGCAAAATTGCTGCATTTAAAGTGCATCAGACATTAAACAAGCAAGCAAAGTATGTTTTGCAGAAGTTGTTACAATATAGATGCTTCATTAGTAAGCCAAATAGATGCAAGAGTAATTTGAGATATTATTTAACATCTACAAGTCTTTTTTTTTTTTTTCAAGCACCACATTGTCCATGTTTTACTTTACAAGGTTTCTAGCCCCTGATCCTCCCCCTCTTAAAAACTCACCTTCTTATCAGAGTTATTCAGTTTGTACTTAACCTCCTTTGCTTTTTGAATAGCTTTCAACACTTCTACAGTGTCAAGTTCCTTTTCTGTGGTACTGATATTATCCAAACAGACCTGAAGAAAATCCATAAAGACAAATTGCTTGGTTAAGCCTCAGTAGCAATACTGAAAGAATGATGCACTAATTGAAGCAAGACACCGCCACTATTTTGAGATGACCACTGACTGTTTATACTAATACGAACATTTAAAGTAATATGGTACCATAATGGCAAACTAAGTACGTCTGTAGGGTTACTTTTCATGGAAAACCAGACCTCC